>NC_056607.1:18670517-18835517 GCF_018340385.1 Cyprinus carpio
CTACAAGCACAATGAAATATGAGCTGAGCACTCCTCAGGCCAGGGGTATCTTCAGTTCTCCTCTGGGGAGTTAATTTAGAGGTAAAAGTTAAGCTTGTGCTCTAGGACTAGACAAGCGCACAGATGACTGATTGACACGGTATGTGCTGCCTGCTAGAATATAGCCAGTGGAAAGCAACGGTTAACACCTAAGAAAATGCAAATAAAAAGGCTTCTACAATCTGCACATCTGATAGTAAACTCTAAAGCCCTGACCTCCCTCCTCTGGTGTCCCTCCCAGGTGTGACAATGCACATGCAAAAGCTTTGCATGTAAACAGTCAAGTAAAAGAGCTCAGTCATGTCCTGAGGGGCGATCTGTACTGTACAAGCCGTATTAACCCAGGTGTCTGGCCTCTGGTCCTGTGTGTCTCTCAAAGCCCTGGAAACCCTCCTCTAGCCCTGTGCAAGCAACAGCAATAATCACAACCTTCTGTAATCAGACACATCTGCAAGTGGAACGATGAGAAAAAAATGCAGTGCAGGACTTTATAATTTATTTATAATTAGACTTCGTAATTTATGAATCTAGATCTGAATGGATTATGAAACATGGTTTTAAATACAAGAATAATGCCAGTGTAATATTATCAGATTATCATCATGCTTACTTGGTGTTCAGGATACATTTCTTACTATCATCAATGTTGAAAATAGTTGTGCTGCTTGATATTTTTATGCAAATTGTATATATATATATGGGTAACTGACTTTTTTTTTGATAGATATCTGTCCAAAAAAACAACACAAAACAAAACATTATCTGTTATTTGGCTAATAGTTAGCATTATCCAATAAGTGATGTCAGTAGAAAATAAAACTCGTTGTAGAATATTACATTTTAATGGAAGATCACACAGATTTCCCTCCAAAATAATTGTTTACAATCCAATCGGGTTATTACATTTGAATTAGATTATGAAACAATGCACTGATGTATGGATCACAATAAAACCAGGGAAATTAAAAGAAGGATCAGTATTGATTTCATATTCATTTTAAAAGCTAAAATCTGAATTCCTTAGTACTGGCTATCAAATGTGCAGCTTCCTTAGACACCTTTATTTAAATAAAATAACATTAACAGTGTATAATTACATCAGTAGCACCTCAGAAGACCGTTTAGGTCAATCGTGTGATTTAGTTATTAGTCTCCAATCAACAAGGCTAATTTATCACACCGCTAATCACATTGTCCATAAGGCTCAAAACAATAACAACATCTGTGTGACACACTCTGATATAAAGCACCAACATTCTGATTGATGAAATAATACTGTAGATTAAGACAGTTCAACAGTAACAATGTTAATCTAGCAGTAAATGCAGAATATGCAGAATATGTCCATCTGCCAAATCAACAACAAGGACTCAGTCCAAGTTTTTTTTTTTTATTTACTGTGTGTTTGGCATACATTTCAGCTCATGCTTGTCTTTCTATTCCAGTTTGGCATGCCAATCTGGTCATAAAACACAAGGTGATAGGGCATTCTCAAAAACGGATGACACATCATCTTCCTAATATCCGATTGACTTCAGTTCTTTCTATTGTGTTTTTCCCCTCCAACCACAAACAGTCTCTGTTGACAATGGGGTCAAAAGACTCAATTAACCCCCAAAGAAGAGGGAAAATTGTACAGCGATGTATTGTGAGAGAAGAGAAAAGGAACAACGAACCCTGCAGATGACTGCAGTAAATTGAGCTCTGTTGATGTTCTCGTTTTGAAGAGATGCTATTCAGGGCAGGAGATGGAGAAAGAGAGTAATTGATGGGTTTTGATGAAGGATCGCAAAAAAGCTCAGTGAGGCTTTTGTGAAGAGACAACTATTTTAGAATCACATGGACAGAATTGTATGCAACTAGAAATTATTCCACACATTTGCTCTTTATCACATGGGCAAACACACTTTCTGTTTACACTTTACTAATGCATTAATTATGCTGTCTCTACTTCTACTTCTCATCCACTTATAGACTTTCATAATTAATGGAAAAGAGTACCATGAGATATTTCTCAAGTAGTGGGGTTATACATTTGACAAGGATAGTATATACAAATGTTAGGAATTTATTGATGGGAAAGTCAATATATATATGTATACTGTATATATATATTATATATATATATATATATATATATATATATATATATATATATATATATATCTATATATATATTATTTATATATATATAAATGTTAAATTATCAACGTAATCAATATTCTGTTTATTAAAGCCAAGTATGAATCTCAGGTGTTTTAAGCATTTTACTCTATTTGAAAATAGTAACTCAAGGGAGTAAATATTTAGACAACAAATTTTTTTTCTCATCCAATATTTTGAGGAAGCACTGCCTGCCTGGCATGCTTGGAGGAAACGCAAATTCAGATAAAGAGCATATATTGGGACAACAGCCTTGGGATGCCAAAAACAGATGTTTTGGTCTCAGGGTTGAAGGCCAAGGTGCACACAAGGGCTAGAATTTAGGTTTAGGATAAAACTTCAGGTTTTGGTTTATAAATAAATCCTCAACCCTCGGGAGGTGTACATGCAGTGATAGCCCAGCTGTTCTGCTCTGCTGTGTCCATTCCAGGAACTTTTTTTCCAAGCTCACTTGCTTCATGCTTCTCTTGACGGTCTGCATTTATATGCGAAAGCACTCTTGTAACTGCTGCACCGGCCTTTCTGATTGGTGAACAGCTTTCCTTGGGGCACAACTAGTCTTAAAAGCTGGCAGGAGAGTGAGCGGCTGAAGCGAGAAGATGCCACTGTGACTTCCTTTTATCCACACCCTAAAGATTTAGCTTGGAAAAGCATTTTAGTGTCAGTGTGCTGAAAAGAGGGCTGGAAAGGCTCCAACACACACACACACACACACACACACACACACACACACACACACACACACACACACACACACACACACACACACACACACACACACACACACAATCTTTTGGACAATTGAAAGCTGCTGGAAAATTCAGATTAAGACTGTTGCTGTGTTTTGAATCATGGTAGTTGGTTTATTTTGGCTGGAAGGCGACCTTGAACAGCTACCACCTATTCTTACTAACTTAAGGTCAAGCTGGTTTTTGGAACAAGATGGATAGATGACAACTCTTTGACCGGCTTGAACAATCATTGACAAACTAATGATTATTTTAGATCAGCTAATGAACATCATAATTGACGATTTTAGTAAAGAACCATCTGAGACCAACTTAGACAAGCTAATGACAATCTTAGACTAGTTATTGACCTTCTTGGACCAGCTAACGCCATCTTAGACTAGCTAATTTAAACTGCCTTAGACCAGCTAATGTCCATTTTAGATCAACTAACACCAAGCTTCCAGCTAATGATCACCTTAGATCAGCTAAATGACTATCTTAGACTAGCTAATAACCATCTATTGATGATCTTTATCTACTTTACACTAGTTAATAACCATCGTAGAATACCTAACATCCATCTAAGACCATCTAATGACCATTTTAGACTACTAACAACCATCTGACACCTGCTTAGAGCGACTAGTGAATCATCTTGATAGCAATCTAGCTACCAGCTAATGTCTATCTTAAAGCCACATAGACTTCCTAGTAATCTATGACCACCTTACAATAGTTAATATCCATGTGACCAACTTAGACCAGCCAAAGATCATCTTAGACCTATTAATGACCAGCTTAAACCAGCTAATCTTAGACTAGTCAAGTTACCAGCTAAATATCATCTTAGAACAGCTTAAAATGTTCTACAGCTACCAGCTGTCTGACTGGACTTTCAACTGGTTGAGTGTGTTTGGATAAATATTATGTGAACATCTCAGTTCAGTTTCATCAAGGAAACATACAGTGTTGCTCAAGGGTTAATCATCCTGTCATGTCTGAAGTGAGTAACAGCAAGAGTTTTTCTCTCTCCCTGCATTTGGAGCTTGTTGAAGCCAGTCATTGGACATTACACAGGTCTGGCAGGCGGCCAGTGAGCAGACATCTGATCAATCATGCTGTCTCATTGCCCAGCATCCTCTGCTCTGGCACAGCCTGTTAAGAGCAAGTGCAGCCAGTTTGCAAGGAAAATGGGAGCAGGAAACCGCCTTCAGGTCACCTTGAATGAAATGAACATTATAAAAACACACCTCACTGTTCCTCAGTCTATCTGCAGCAAGGCTTATGATTGGCCAGTATGATTGTCTGTCTCATCTGCGGAAGCTGACAGGTCTAATTTACATGGAAAGTGACTTATGAGGGTTGTGTTGCCCAGAGAACGCAGATGGGGTCCTATGCACACATTTACCACTGGGTAATCACGACGACTGTTAGAATTACTGGGCCAAAGGTAGATGACCACTAATCCATCTCTGAGCTCGGGCCAGAGATCTGTCAGAACAGGTAGAGGGAATGCCAGCCTATTTCAACATAGTGTACTGGCGCAGACACACCTGAAAGATTAGCTGGTTTTGGTAGTCATGCATGCTTATGTTTAGAAGTGGTTGAATTTTACTTTAAGTTTTCAAAGTTATTTGCATCCTTGCTGAATAAAACTATACATTTGTTTCCAAAACATAGACCAAAATATTATTTTGAATGGTGTATAACAATGAGAGTAACCTATAAGGGATAAGAAATGGTGAGATGAGATACAACTTTTGCCAAATCCTGTGCCATTCCTGGCAGTAGAAGAGAGAATTTAGAATGGACTCTTAAAGGTACAATGGCAAAAGCCACCCCCCCCCCCTCCACCACAAAGCAATTTGAATACTGCAAGTGGGCCTTAGGGGAAAAAAAAAACCTAAATTACCATACGTCCTCTTTAAAAAAAATGACGTCTGGAATTACACAAATGAGTAAGTGAGTGGAACATTTATAAACATTATCTTTTGATTGAATGTGATGTTATCATTAATCAAACCTTTGATAATTATGCAGCATTTCACAATATGTCACAGATATGTCAATGTCAGAAGGGTTGTACCATTTTGCAGACTTAAACCTTCTCTGAAGGGATCATTTTCTCATTAAATGGCAATTATTATGCATAATATTGGTTTTCATGAAACATTAATGTCTTGGGCTTTTTCAATCAAAATATACAATGATATATTATGCATATTTACAATAATACCACATTTATATAATATAACAGTCAAATATTTAATTAAAAAATATATATAATTTTAATAGTTCACTGGACCAGTAATTATCCATTACCACATAATAGCCAAGCAAGCCGAGATAATGTGGCCAGCGCTCAAAATATCTGACTAAGCAAAAGCATAAATGACCAAAAGGGCCAATCTATCCTGTGTAGTTGTCAAGCCTTTTTTTTATGTTAAGTTGGCTTTTTTTTTTTTTTTAGATTGAATTGAAGGTGAGCTGTGAAGCAAATTACCTTTTAAAAATAAAACTCTTCTGACCATGCCTAATTACATTCATAAGTCTTTGCCATGAACTGTTATATTATCTTTGGTAGCTCTCTTACTGATGTCTCTTATGTGCTTCAACAGCTATTTTTATGGTCTTTTTAGGTTATTTGCTCTGCCTAGAATAATTGCTATTAAAGTTGTTTGTCAGATGCTAATAGGCCAAGCAAAGCTTAGGGCAATAATATACTTTTCCATTTCTAGCTTTAGAAGCTACACAAGAAAAACTGTGTTTATGATGCATTGTTCTTTTGCAGCAGGAAACTCTAGTGAGCCTGGAACAGTTTGTAATTGCTTGTTGCTTACACTATTAAAAATGAAGGTTCCAAAAGGGAGTTTCTGCAGAAATAATAATATAGCATAACCATTTTTGGTTCTCCAAAGTACCTTTTAGTAAACAGAAATAACCATTTTTCATAGTGTGAAAAATATTTACAAAATCTAAAGAATTTATTCTACTATAAATGGAGTGGATACATAAGATTATTCAGTAATGCCACTAAAAAATCTTTATTTTTAAGAGTGTAGCACATAAAAAAAACTTGAAAGTTAATTTTCTCAAAACACCAACCTCTGTATTCGTATTCCAAATCAATGGAAGAAGCAAAAAAAAGGTTGAACAGTATGAGCTGGACTGTTCCAGAAATATGAGCAGACCTGCTCTGACCAATATTATAAAAACACATGTTAGGTCTGGTTAAACAAATCTCGAAAGTGTAAGGAGGTGTAAGGCATCCTTACAAGAATATCCTTGGCCTGTCAATCAAACCTGCCTGTGTCCACGAACAGGATAGTAAATAAATGTATGAATTCAGTATGTTGGGGAGCACGAACAATATTAATGATATGAGAGCACTCATACAAGTATATGTGTGTGGGAATTCCTGTCTGCCCTAGTGTCCATCACTTCTCTATGGGTGTTTGCGACTGACCTGTTCCTGATCCACTGCATGCTACTGCAGCGAGTCCATTAAATCAGTGGCTGCTCCAGCTTCATCTGGCTTGTTAAAAGCTGAACATTCTCTATAGGGGAAACAAAGTTGGATCTCTGAGTGCATGCTGTACCTGTTCTCCATTAGCACCTTGAGATCCAGTCCATGGCGATATCTCAGTTATTAATAAAGCCATTAATGGTGTATCTCCTGTGTCTTTTCAGCCCACCTCAACAATGAAGAGCAGCTCCATCAAACTCCTGTAAGGAAATCATCCGTAAACTGGGCGCGATGTACGTGAGCCCTGTCGTTTGTTGTGGGGTCATGGCCATTTGAGAGGACATTTTTCTGCTCTGTTGAAATATTCATCCATCTGTATCGTGCGATGACAGGCAAGCACAGTGTTTGTGTGTACGCATGAATATCTTTAGACACACATACACAGAGCATCTAACATACCCTCCGGCTTCTTCTAATGATTTCAATAACCTTTTATTAAGGACAGCAATGAATCAATGAAAGCCATCCCTTTTGAAGTAGTCTGCAATTAAACTACCTCTTAAATGATACTCTGACACCTGCGGTGTGAAAAGTGTGGGAAAATTTGCTAATTTGGTTTAGTGTCTACATGAAGCCAGACCATATATGACAAAGTACTCAATTCTGCATACAGTGCTTAAGGAGATCCTTTGGAGTAGATAATCAAGATAAACAGGTATGAAATCAACCATTTTGGTTCTGAGAATCACAGAATGCTAGAGCAATCACTTTAAATTACATACAAGACAAAGCAGCTATAGCAAGAATCTGTGTGAATTCAACTCAAATTAGTTCAGTTGTTTGAAATTTGCACACACTGCAAAACAAACAAACAAACAGTCTTGCCATGTACTAAAATATCTAATCACACTGAAATTAGATACATTTTCAAAATTCCATAAGATATAAAAATTTGTTTTCAGAAAATATGGCATGAATTATGCAGTGCTGCAACAACAACAAAAAACAAAACAAAACAAAACAAAAAGCAACAAACAAAACAAAACATAAAATGATATGAACTGGAAAAAAGAACAAACAATACATAAAACAGAACAAAACATAAAATGAGATCAACCAAAACAAACAGATCACAAAAAAGTATACTGTATATAAAAAATTGTAAATTTAAATTTCACAACTGCAGCTTAATATCTTACAGCTACAAGTTTGTCTCTCATAAAGGTGACTTTGCATTTAAATACAAAAAATACATTACAGTCTGAGCAGTCAAATCACATTTTTTTTCTAATATTTCAGAGAAATGTTGAATGAGTACAACAGTGAAAAGTTTTAGACAGTATATGACAGTAGACTGTACAGACAGTGAATGTAGTAAATAAAGCAATGCATGTGATACACTGCTGAATGGACATGATCTTGGGCAAAAACAGTTTTTCAGTTTCTCTTTTGAATTGCATCTCTTTTATGTCTCCTGGCATTGTGTTGATGCTCAAGCCATTATTATATCAACTGATGTAGCTTTACTAGATGTTGACGACACTGTCTGATTATATTACTTGGGAAATGACAGCACATATGGTTTGGACTGACGGTTGTGGGCAACAACAGCACAGCGGTCTCTATGATGCAATAACAGTCTTCTCATCTGAAGTTCACTTCCCCACGTGACAAGCCATAGCAGCATGAGATGCATTCCAACAGCCCAAGTGTTCTTGTATGACAGAATCAGCCCTTCAGATCATTTATAAATGAGCAGGCTGGCTGGGGTCTGCAGTGTGAGACGTGATTTGGTGCCATAATCTCCTCTGCCTTGTCCAGACTTGGCCTCACGCAGGGTGTTGTCTCCAAAACAAGAACGCTGCTGTAATCTTGGGTAGAAAAAAAAAGTCCCCCCATCAGCAACTGGCATTTCTGTTCTTCAAATTTCATAATGTATGCAGATGAGTTGGTAGAATGGAAGGCGCAGTTCTTTTATGTCAATAGTAAGTGTGTTTTTTAAAGGGCATGTCCATTAAGGTTCATCACAGGGTTGGATCAATACCAAAATTTTGATTTTGGTATAATACCTTAGGCAACAGATAAACAGCCTTAGGTCACTGATGAACTGACTTTATGGTTGTCAGTACATCCAATAATTTAATGTCAATCATTCATGATTACAGTTTTTACAAACCCTATTTTAAGTAATTATAACAATTTGTTTTATAGTAAACATTTAAAAGTGTACAATTGGAATATCTATCCAGTGATATGTTATCAAAATGTATGTTCAGTGAGGATATGACACCACCATGAGGTTTTGTGCCATTTGAGAGTAGAGTATGTCAACATTGTAAATAATACAGTAAAAACTATGAAACAAGTGCTTGAACTAATTACTGTACTGCATTTCCTGTTCACAGTTCTTGATGAAACGTTCTTACTGTATGACTAGAGTGAAATCTTAGTTGGGGTTTTCAGATTGGGGTTTTGACAGATGACACGTTAAGAGCTTTGAAAATGTACCACTTACTAATTAAAATAGTAACAAATTGTAAGATTTATTTATTTTTTTATAAATAAAAGTATTAATTTATTTAGCAAGGATGCAATAAATTGCATCTATGATAATACAAAAGATTTCCATTTCGAATAAATTCTGTTCTCTAGAACTTTTTGAACTTTCTATTCATCAAAGAATCCTGAAAAAAAATCACGACATTCATAAAAATTTTTGCAGTGCTATTGATTTCAAAATTCATAATAATAAATGTTTCTTGTGCACCAAATCAGCACATTACAATGATTTCTGAAGGCTCATGAGTTATGGCTGCTGAAAATTCAGCTTTGCATAACAACAATAAGTTGCATTTTAAAATATACTTAAAAATATAAATATTATGAATAATGCAGCTTTGGTGAACAAGACTTCTTTCAAAATATATATATATATATATATATATATATATAAAAATCGGTAACACTTTAGTTTGGGGACCAATTCTCACTATGAACTAGTAGCTGTTTATTAGTAATTATAAAGCATGACCATATTCTACATCCCTAATCCTACCCAATACCTAAACCTAACAACTACTTTACTATTGATAAGCAGCAACTTAGGAGTTTGAGGCAAAAGTAGTAGTTAATGGTTTGTTAATAGCGAGGATTGGACCTGAAAATAAAGTGTGATTAAAAAAATCATACCAACCGCAGGCAACTTCTAGTGTAGAACAAGCAGGTGTGTCCAAATTCATTTAGCTCACAGGACATCTACTAAAATTTACAGCAAATGAATAATTTTCTCTACAAGCGACTTCTAGCAGGTGGCATCTTCCTCTTGACTCTGTGACTGACAGGATGAACATGGGCTCTGCTGAGAGATGGAAACTCAGACTCTGTGCGGTCAGCAGGAGCAAGGGATTAGGAGTGGAGGACTTGCTGAGGAGTGGAAAGAAAAAGTAGAGCAGATGCCTTTGAGTTTACACGCAGTCTGCATGGTGACCTTTGCTCACGTGTGGACAAAGTCAACATGGCTCTGAAGTGTCCTGAAGTCTTCAGGAATAAGAGCGAATCTGCAGTGAACTAAAAAAGTACTTACTATCAGTAGTGATGGGATAAGCTGTTGGACACAAGGACTGAGAGCCCATAACTGCGACAAGAGACACAAAAGAATTCTTAAAAACGTTAGCGTTTTAAAACTATTTGAAACTTTTTTGAAACTGAAATTGACTTTCATTGTATAGGGCAAAAAAAAAAAACACCTTCTATAAAATAATAACCTTCTATAACCTTCTATAAAATACCTTCTTTTGCGTTCCAAAGAAAGTTACTTATACTGATATATAACAAAAATATGTTCTAAGAACATTTGGCGAACTTTCTCATTAAGTTACAAAATAACAAAATGTTTCTTTTGAACTGTTTTCTGAACATTCAAAATGCCATTTTTTATGATTTAAAAATGTTTTTTTTCTTGGCTATACAAACGTTAATGGAGCATTCCACTTTATAATTTTGTAAACATTAGGAGAATGTTACTTTTGAAAGTCCTCTGAATGTTTTGAAGTAAAGTAGAATGTCTAAATACTTTTTTTTTTTTTAGAAAAAAAAAAAAACATTCCATAAATGATCTATAAATAATGTTTTGAGAACAAAAACTTTAAAAGAACATTTCAATGCTACTGGAAGAATGTCCTAGGAATTCCTAGTAGAAAATATCTATACTAAAGTGTATTTGAAATACATTTATTTCATATTACAAATACATTTACATGATTATGTACTTAATAAAAAAAAAAAAGCCCTGCAATTGTACTTTTGGTATAGTATACTGGTATACTTATAGTCTGCTAAACTGGAACAGTTTTGTTCTTAATGCACTTTGATTGTGCGGAAGACCAACTAAAGATATACTGAAATATATCTGATTGTGCTAAAGTGGAACTATTGCAAGTATTCTTTAGGTAAACTTCTTTCATTTAAAGATTAATATTATTCAAAGATCATACAATCCTCCTCAATAGTGACATTAGAACACATTTTAGGCTTAATATTAAAAGTGTATTGTGCACGAGAAGTATTGCAAATAAAGTTTAATTCTAACTTTTATATCAGTATATTTCAGTGCATGAAATGACAAAATTCAACCATTTTTAAATAAATGTCTGTTTAGGAGTTTAGTAAATGTCCAAAAGTGCCACCATCCTATACTGTATGTGTGTCTCTACATAATTTTGGCCATGAGATATTAGACATTCAGATAGATATACATGTTAATATCTGAACCACTCTTATAATGAGCATCAAGGTAAGAGCGAGAATTCCCAAACTACCATTTTCCAAGACGTGTCAATGACAAACATGCTTTCCAAGACCATAGCCATCATCCAAGGTGGGCTTTACGAAATGTATTTTATCACTTGTTTTGTCTCAAAAAAATTTGAAACTATCCTTGGAATCCTCATTACTTGTTAAACATCTCTGCATTATAAATGAGACACTTCTGGTGTGTGTACAGTCTGGACTAGATGCGGTTCAGGCCTGGAGAACCACACTCTACAGTTTGACACCGGCCTACAGCCTGCCTGAGGCTGCCACGCATAATCTTCAACCGCATTCTCACTTTCATTATTTATCCATTTAGGTCTTCCGGCTAGACACTGATCTGGGACATGGTCCTTTTACCCTGAATCTAATCTTAGCCATCATAATGGAAATGACAGAACAGGTCTGGGATCAGAATTATGAGCACCGTCGTGGCAATGTCCTAAAATTCTTGGCTGGGCAGTAATCCAAAGCTCAATAATAAAAGACCCATATACATTAAAATTCAGAAACAGAAAGAGAGAGAGAGAGAGAGAGAGAGAGAAGCTTTCACTTGACTTGGCAGTGAAGGTGGTACTCTTGTTTCTCTCTTGGCAACTTATCTTGCCCTCTTTTGTCTGGCGAGTAAACATCTTTATTTATCCCTCTTTTTCTTTGCAGCACCATGTTTTTTCAGACTAAAAAGGGAGGATGTGTGTTGATTTTCCCTTCTCATATTTTCCGCTCTGACGAAATCTAGTGACTATATAAACTCTGAAGCAATTTGAACTATTTCGAACACTTCTTTGACACTGCAGGACGAATCAAATTTGAGCAGGAGTTCAGGAACTTCAGGAGTTAAAATGTTCCTGATCCTTTTACACAAATATAGTAATTTTGTCTTTGGAACATCAGTGTGTGGTAGAAGGGAGAGGATTTTTTCCACCATATGCATTAATTTATTTGGAATGCCAGAAGAACACATTATACGAATCTGAACATATTCTTATGCTAATTTGTGCTGTGCTTGGTAGATTGCGTTGGTCATTATGGAAATTAGATGTTGCGAAAAAAAAAAAAAACAGGAAATTATACAACAGATAGTACCCATGAAAACCCTGCCAATGTCAGTAAGTCTTAATATATCTGATAATTTGACTTTCTTATGAAAAGACATGATTTGTTCAGGTTTGAATATGTTATATGGTGTGACTCCTCCAAAACTACTTCATATTTATGAATTAATAATTTATAATATTTATTAAAAAAAAACAAAAAAAAAAACATTTTACTCTGAAAAATATAGCAGAAAAACGATGCACTGTACAAAATATGTATTATTATTTTTAATTTTTTTTATTAAACTATCATTTTTAATAATGTCAGTAAGTCAGTTAGAAAAATTAGAAAAACTAAAAAAAGGTGTATATTTACAAGTATTGTACATCATATATATATATAATTAAACCTACATTTTAGATAATATTATTTATTTTATTAAAAAAAAAAACAAGTACAAAAATGACAGACTTGGCACATTTAGTTTGAATTAGGTTTGAAACTTTTAATTATAATTTTCTTGGACTCTTTTATATGTCATTGACTTACCTGCTCTAGTACTCAGACTGGGGTCAGAATATCTGTCGGTGCAGCATCAGAGAGCACAGAATCGGCTTCTGAAAGGCATGACTGCATTGTCACTGTTCAGCAAGAGAAAGTTCTATTACTTTATAGTTCTTTTTCAGCTATCCCTTATCTATCAATGCCTTTTTTCTTGGAGCTCAACATGTTCAAGATCAGTGCGATTGCATTGTCTCTATCTTATCTGTATCTCTCACATGCTGCTCTGCATGACAAACAGAGTTGAGAAGAGAGAGGAATATCTAACCGGAGACATTCAGAAGCTCTGCTTTTAAAATACAGGCTTTTATTTGAGCAAGAGGATAAAGAACAACTGACATCTTTATATATATATATATATATATATATATATATATATATATATATATATATATATATATATATATATATATATATATATATACTCAAAATACACTTGTCAACTTCAAATAATGATCTGTGTCTAAACAGAATAGGATTTAGCACTCTGAACACTGACAACCATCAAAAATGGGTAAAACAATGTTTACATGTGTACACTAAGCTATGTGTGCATTCATTAGTCTGAACATGCAAAGTGTTCCTGAGGCCAAGCGTGTTTATTACCATTCTGGAATCTAATCACATCTTCCAAATGGGCACCGCAGAAGCACAAGGATGCAATTACTCTCCCGTTGACAAGCTCATCCTCTGTAGCTCGAACTAATGACATTAAAATTGACCGAATGTGGTTCACTTGCAAGTGGTATTACTGTAAGATTAGCACCAGCCAAGCTGATACAGTGTCATCTCCTCGATCTCCCTCCAATGCAAATATGAGATTAGAGAAAATGAGAGAAATACACTCGCTCTAACACAGCATCTGTTTTTCCAGCTGGGCGAGCGGGAATGTATTCATGAAGTGCCATCAAACCGCCTGGAATTATTTTGCTCATTTAAAGGTCACGTCATTAGATTACAAATCTGTGCTGAACCTCCCACACTCTTTTTAAGGCTGCTTTCACATTCGTTCGATTGCTCGGTTCGAACCCGAATTCAATTCCACCCCCCTGCCCCCACAGGTCTATTTTCATGTTGTACTTTTGGGAACGAACTGCGGTACAAGTACCAGTGACAGCTGCTGACACACTTATTTTTGATTGAAATTTTGTTCATGTTTTTTCAGAAAGAAGTAGAGAATGTTCCACAGTGAATATCAATCAGTCTCTTTGTTGAAATAACTTTTATAAAAAGAGTCTTTGTTAAGGTTTTTTTTTTTTTGTTACATTTTGTTTTGTGTAGTCATAAAGTTGCACACTTAATGCCAACTGTTCTTAAGGTCCTTGCACACTAAGTTTGAAATTTACGTATGCATTTTTTTTCTTTTTTTTGTATTTCTAATCCTTTACTATCAAAATGCTTGCTATGGATGCGAAAATGCAGAAAATCGAACCTGATCCGAATTTTTTTTATGAAGGACGAACCTTTCGGAGGCAGTGTGTGAACGTGATTGACACAACGTGAGGTTGTATTTTTTTTTCGGACTCAGTGTGCAAAGACCTTTAGACTTTAAAAACGTTTCAATTTTAAGGCTTTTACATAAAAAAAAAAAATAATAATTGTAAAATCAAAAAAAAAAAAAATTTGTAAAATACTACACAAATATG
This sequence comes from Cyprinus carpio, assembly GCF_018340385.1. Lineage (NCBI taxonomy): Eukaryota > Metazoa > Chordata > Actinopteri > Cypriniformes > Cyprinidae > Cyprinus > Cyprinus carpio. The sequence goes on from NC_056607.1 coordinate 18,684,971, forward strand.
TTCCTCAAATGACAATCTTTTTTTTTTTTTTTTTTTTAGCAGAAGTGCTACAGAGTTACACTTTAACACATCTGTATTTCATTGATATTAATAAATTCCACTGAAAGAGGAAAATTATTTGTGCTCTACAGTACCAACTTAAGGTGCAAAGATCAGTATATATAGATTTATTCAGTTATATTTTCCTTTATTAATAAAATAAAATAAAATAAATAAATAAAATAAAATAGGCATTAAGTATTTGTCAGACTGGATCAAAGTCGCTTTGGATAAATGCATCCACTAAATGCATAAATATAAATAAAATGACACTTCAAGTAGCAAGAATAAATGCACTATATACTAACAAATGTTATCTGATAGTTTGAAAGTATGTAATGTGTCATCCATAGCAATTCACCTTTATGAGTTTAAAACAGCTTGAGCAGACGTACGTGATGACATTTCTACAGATGGCCAGGAAGCCATTAAAACATCTTATGAGCCCATGGTGAACTGTATTCATATATAAGCTGTATATATAAGACTCCACTGGGCAATATTCCACATTATATGAGATTAAATTTTGAATCGTGATATCTGGATGATACTTGACTTCATGAGATTTTGCATTTACATTTTGATGAAATGCATCACAGTTTGAGTTAAGGTTAAACTCTCCATCTTTTTCTCAGGGTCTGTCTCAGTAACTGTGGAAAGCAGTGTCACCAAGTATAGAGTGCGAGGAAGTGTTGGTGCTAAATACTCTTACGGATCCACACGTGTGCGCAAAGCTGTAGAGGAACTGTGACTAGAGTGTGTGAGCACATGTGAACTAAGTGTTCAGACTTCAGCTTTGCCATTTTAGACAGTTTGTAAGGTCATAGCTGTTTCACAGAGGAAAAACAAAGTGTGTTAGAAGTTTGCCAAAGATGCACTTTTGCATTAATCCCAGTAACTTCATCCAGCACAACATTTAATGTGACGCTTATCCACATGGGTGGCTTAATTATTTGGGCTTCAGTGGATCACAGCCCAGATAATGGAAAACAAAATACTGGTGCCTTGCAAACTCAATAGGCGGTGTAATTCCTCTCTAATGTTACGGAGATATGTTTAAAAGAAATACAATTTCACAGTTTAGCGACGTGTAAATAATGCATTGGAGAGCTTCTCTAGAATTTTGTTGTCTGTCTTTTGCTCTTTCTAGAGTCCTGTTTCCCATGGCTAATAAAAACATTTCTGCATTGCAAAAGTTGTTTTCTTAAGTTTACTGAAAAAACAAAACAAAACAAAAAAACTACAACAACAAAATCAGGATTATCTACACATTCTTAAAACAAAAAATGTCCTTTTCAGAGAACATGGCTCCAATTTTTTTCTAAGCACCCCCCCCCCCCCCCCTTTTTTTCCAATGCGAGTCTAACCAAATAAATCTTATAAAAAAAAATATGAAATATAATTTTAACAGATATAATTATGTAATAATATATAATAAATATAATAAACATTTTACATTACTATGTTGTAGTACATTTGATATTAAATCGTTTCTTACTCCATCAGCAAATTTTTTTTTATGTGTTTTTTTTTTCAAAGATGGCTAAACAATGTTTTTACTGAAAAATGAAAAAAAAGAGAAAATGGTCAATCAGAACACACAAAGCCTGTCACACAAAAACAAAAACAAAACAACAAAAACAAAAACAAAACAAAGCCACAAAGCAAATAAATTAATAAATAAAGAAAGAAAGATAGAAAAGAAAAAAAAAGAAATATGCAAGTGCATTTTATAAACCGTGATGGTTACTGCCAACCTTTCAATCAAACACACTGTAAGCCTATGCTTTTTAATTCAAGAGTACTAGATTGAGACAGAGAGATCAAAAATGTGTGTCTGACTTTGATAGATGGTCTGCACATGTGAATTTGTTATTCCGGTTTTATGCTTTTAGGTTCACGTTTCAGTGTGGAGAGCTTTGTGTGGAGGTTTCAAGGTTTCAGAGCAGATGAATATGAAGCTGATGTACAAAAACCTACATCTCAATGTCTGAGCCATTATAAAACATGTGTATGAAGGCTTGTGGGTAATGCTGCTATAATCATTTCTGTTTCCTACTGTCTTATTTACAGAATTGGTTTCCATGCGTATGTACTGTACTATGTTTTAACTTGATTTGATGTTCATTTGTTTGATGTTCCTATAGTATTCACAGAATTTGTTTCTCTCCTAGCAGCAAGTGTCAAACTTTCTGTCCTTTACAATTATTTCATTCATTCAGCAGTCAGTCCTTTTCATGAATAGGTACAAAATAGGGTCTGAAGTACATTTTCCCCCATTCAATTAAATTCTATTTAAAATTCTAATTAGTGTGAATCTGTAATTTTCTAAAAATAGGCTCACATCAAATACACACTAAAATATTATAACAATAAAAAATACATGTAGACTAAAATAAATGAAAACTAAGCCAAAAATGTTGGCAACTTTCAGGGTTAACCGTTAATCAAAAAATAGGCTCACATCTATTTCATTCTTTCTATAATATACAGGTGATATGTTTATAGTGTGTGTGTGTACTATTTTTGTGTAGTTTTTGTGGTATTTTTTTTCAGAGGATGTGCTACTTGTCATCTAATGTGATTTGTGCACCATATTCTAATATTTCTGAAATGTCTCCGAGTATCTTATAGTGTCCAAGTATGCAAATGTCAACGTAAGCATGTTCACTGAGTGAGTGAACCACCAAGTATGACAGAGCCGGTACTTTTGATGCGTTTCTGACACTTCTATAAATAATCTAAATATTGTGCTTGTCAAGCCTCAAACAAGAAGATGTGCTCACAAATACCTTCCTGACAGATATGTATACACCAGGGGTGTCAAACTCAATTCCTGGAGGGCCGGAGCCCTGCGGAGTTTTGTTCCAGCCCTGCTCCAACACACACACCATGTAGTTTTCAAATAAGCCTAAAAGACTTGATTATTTGGATCAGGTGTGCTTAATTAGGGTTTAATCTAAACTCTGTAGGGCTCCGGCCCTCCAGCAACTGAGTTTGACACCCCTGGTTTACACGTTTGTGAGCTAAAGTCATGATTTCATACTATTTTAACGAGCATGCAAGGTCACAACTGTTCATAAATACGGTGTGAAATTAATTAGTGTTTATATTCTAAAACATCAGAAAGATGCAATATGTATTCACGTCTTTACTTTCCGTCCTGCTTATGAGTTAAAGAGGCACTGGGCACAAAAGAGCCTTCATTTCCTGTCATTTCCTCTGTCTATACTGTCGCTTTGTATAAACACTCCTACATGTAACCTCAAATTCCTCCTGAGAAATGCGAAATGTGTCTTCAGTGTCACATGGTCCTTAAGAAATCATTGTAATACACTGATTTTCTGCTCAAGAAACATTTCTTATTATCAATATTGAAACACAGTTTAACCTCAAATTCCTCCTGAAGTATATTTTACTAAATAGGGATCAATATTGAAAACAGTTCTTGCTTATTTTTTTTCTGTATTGCATGATGGTTATAAGTTTTTGTTTCAGGATTGCATTTTTTGAAATTAGAATGTTTTGTGAAATTAATTTTTGTTTATGGATTTCATTTTGATTTTGAATCTGATGTCTGAACAGCATTTTTAAAAATAAAAATCTTTTTTAATATTTGTAATGTTTGTCTCTTTCAATTGATTAGTTTTATAGAATTATTAATAGTGCTGTCAAACAATTAATCGCATCCAAAATAAAAGTTTTTGTTCACATACTATATGTGTGTACTATATGTATATTTATTATGTATAAATACACACCCATGCATGTATTTAAGAAAAATATGTTGTTTATATATTAAATATTTATTTATATATAATATAAATATGAATATAAATATACATGTAAATATTTTCAAAATATATACTGTATGTGTGTGTGTGTATTTATATAAACATAATAAATATACACAGTGCGCACATATATATTATGTAAATACAAACTTTTATTTTGGATGCAATTAATCGTGATTAATCATTTGACAGCACTACAAATTTAATTAAATTAAATAAAAAAATAAAATAATCAAATAAAATAACTTTTAATAAAACTTTTGGACGGTGTATATAACTAATTATAACCTATATGTAAAAGCATGAATTACACTTCCTAAAATGGATTAATTAACTCATTCAAGCAACCTATGACTAGTTTTACACATCCCTGTTAACACCAACCTTATGAATCCCATCACCAACTCTTCACGCATCAGAGGACAGCAACTTTAACCACAGAGACAGAAGCGAAGGGAATTCTGGGTAAAAGACACGAGGCTGACAGGACCGGGCCAGTGAGCAAGGTAAGAGGTTTCGGCGCTCTTGTGTGGCACAAAACTGACAGTAATGAGAAGTTTGAGGCATCGTGCCATTCCATCTTTGGTAATCCATGCTGCATATTCTGCTTTAGAGGATTATGGTTTGTGGTATCATCTTGACATTTTTGTCCTAAACAGATACTTAGACAGCAGATATTATCTCGCACTGCACAGAAAAATCTCCAATTTCAGTCGTCAAAGGACTACAAAATAGAAATATCCTAACTGTAACAAAGTGACTTTATAAGTAACAGCTAATGTGTATTATTTAGAGCATGTGTCCACCTCTTAAACACAACACATGACTCATTCCACTGCAGTTATTTTTTGTATTTACTTTCTTCATTGTTACAAAGACAGACCACCGAATGCAACTCTATTTCTAGAGTGACGTGGCACAGGTATTGATTTACCTCCTAGAAATCTTGTTTATCCTTCCTTTACTTCTCTGTAAGTTAAAGGACCCCTGACAGGCTACTAACGGCCACCTGGCAGAGCGGGAACAACACACATGCTCTTAATAAATGACAACATGGGGGGACATCTATTAAAAGCTTACAGTTCAGTGCAGATGGCTGAAAGTAAACACATTCAGAAAGAAAGATGTAAGAACGAGAAAGACAGAAAAAGGGCGCAGAAGAAGAGTCTGTCCTTGTTCACTATGGAAGGAGGAGCCATAAGACGGAGTTCTTTGTGTTCAGACTCTTGCTTTTTTGGAACTAGTCCAGTTCAGTGTTTGATGGCTAACCCCATGGCCTCCAGAATTTGTTTCTATTTTACATGCAATGTGCCTCACTAACCAAGAGATTTATTTGTAACGATTATTGTTGTTGTTAGTATTATTATTTTGTGAAACAACTTTGCTACAAATACTGCTGAAAGAGCTCACCTTTGAACATGGAGTTTATCTTTTGCACAAAAATATAAGTTTTGTAGACCTTTGATATATTTGAATAAATAAATAAATAATTAGTTTTACCCCCAATTGTTTTCCTGTTAAATTTAGCTGAAATATACAAAATGCTACAATGTATAATACTTTTTTTTATATATATATAAAATGTGTTCAATAAAAATATATTTGAATAAATAAATAAATAAATTAGTTTTTCCCCAATTGTTTTCCTGTTAATTTTATATAAACATTTATATAAAATGTGTTTAACTGAATAAAAGTATATTTGAATAAATATTTTTTTTGGAAGAAATAAGTAAATGCATATTTTTTTGTTGCATCTTTATGATTCATTTTTTTCTTTTTACCTATAACTATAATACTGTTTAATGGCAGGTTCCATTATGACAACTCATCATATTAAGAGAGACAAATAATGGAAAATAATGGTGAAAATATTCTAAAACAATTTGCAGTCTAGACTTTAATGCGGATGTCTGTGCAAAAATTGATTTTCAAAACTAACCCTCAGTAAGCCTTGGATGTTTGTATCTATGTATCATGCAGGACTGACTCGAGAGGAAACATCCACATATAATTCGAGCGCCGCATCTCCCAGTGTCTGTTTTGAAAGTTGACGGCAGGCTCTTTACTTCTTTAACTCTGAAATAATTTACGTTTTCACTTTCATTCTGCCTTTTAGCGAGGCATCCATTAGAGGCAGGGGATGAGGCTCTTCTAAAAGGAAGCGCTCAATAATTCAGAAGCCATTGTTTCCTGTGATGCGCTTTGCACACTCATTGACCTTTGATCTACGTTGTTTATCCATCTGCGCTTGATGGATCTGCCCAGGGCAAATGTGCCATTCGCTGCAGAGGAATAAATCACAACTCTGTCTGTTTATAAGAGAAAGGTGAAGATGCGACACACCGCCTAGCTGACACTCAGATAACACATTCATTAGCAGAGCCATCGCAACTTTATCTCCCAGGCAGCACTTGTTTGTTTTCATGCCCGTCTTTGGGATGTTTGTTTGAGACGGGCATCTCAGCAGAGAGACAGTTTTTCCTTGTTTCAACCTGCACAGAGGTCTGATCTTATCAAACACCCATCTACTAATCAACTGACTTTGTCCGACAGTAAGAGGCTTATTAGACTTGCTGCGTGTGGTGAAATCCACCAACCGCCGGCTTAGAGACAACAAAAAGTCACCGAGAGGGACAGTGAAGGAGACAGAGCTGAGTTTTAATATGCACAGCGTTGAGACGCACACCAGGGATGGTATTAGCGGCTATAACTGGCTCCGCTGATGTGTCTGCCTCTGCAATAACATACACCTTTAACTTCATTATCTGTTGCCACAACACTGCAAACAGCTTTACGCGCATATGCACACACGCACTTAGACCCAATTATGAAGGCTGGAGACATCATCCAGAACTAATTAATAGAGCCCGATTATCACTCATTAACCTCTGTGTTGCTCAGCTCATCCATTGAAACTGGGCAATACGTGTGTGTGTCTTGAGAACACTTTGGCACTGAACCAACTCATCTTAAAATCAAACACTTAATAGCTGGTTGTTTAAAGGCACTACAGTTTTTGAAAACAGAACTTGAGTTTAGATAAATCATGGGCGCATGGGAGTAAAGGGGAGCTTCTTCTAAGGTCAGTAGGATGAACATTCACACACTCTGGAGGTCTAAAAGTCCCATGAACTTAGTATCAAGAAAAGAATTCAAAATAGTTTCAGATCTTTTCTATTAAAAGTTTATTAGGGTGAAAAAAAGTTTATTATTGTTTCTTAAAGGATGCATTAAATTGAATTAAACTGATCACACATTTATAATATTACAAAGCTTCAAGGACCGGATTTACTAAATGGAAAATTAGCAAGGAAAATTCTGCGGGTGATTTACTAACAATGCGCACATTAAAGAAAACAGACGCAGCCAGATCATTTCTATAATGTCCAGCGCAATCTGTCAAATGCAGCACAAATGTCCGCCTGCTTTAACACATGCTTTTTTCGGGTGTTTTTTTTAATGCAGTCAGGCACAAAAATAACTGTGTCCACACCTTTTCAGTGTTAATTCGTCACTGCGTGTCTGTTAGTGAATCATGACAGTACTGTTTTAACGCCAAAATATGTTTTGCGCTGGCACAAGCTGTTAGTAAATCTGGCCCCATATTTCATAAAAATGTTTTTAACTTTCTGTTTTAAAAATAAAATCCACAAAAATATTAAGTATCTGTTTTCGACAATGATAATAAAAAATGTTTCAAATCAGCATATCAGAATGATTTTTGAAGGATCATGTGACACTGAAGACTGAAATAATTTAGCTATAATAAATCAGCTTTGCCATCACAGGAATCAATTAAATTTTAAAATATATTAAAACAGAAAATGATAAAATTAGAATAGAAAGTTACAGAAAATTTGAAAAATATTTAACAATTAGAACTGTTTTTAATGTATTTTTCATCAGCATAGGAGAATTTTTGTCAAAAACAAAACTGCTAACTTTAATAATTGACATCATAATTCCAACATTTTGAAAAGTAGCATATTTCTTCTCTTCATCGCTGATGTATTTTTTTTCATATGACATATCAAAATTTAAAACTGGTGGTCAGTGCTGAAGATTTAGCCAGAATAGTAACATTTTAGGAGAATTTTAACCAGTCAGATATTTTACCATGACATAAATGAGAGAGAAGTGCTTCTGTGATTCTACAAACGTTTCTTCACATCACAGAAAAGCAGTCTGACTGATCTCTACTCTTCAGCTTCATGTCAATCAGTGCTTCATGTGCTTGGTCTGCTGCACACGTATCAATAACCAACAGAGCGGCCGCATGATGTCCCACCGGGATATGCTCAGCACACATTCTAGAAAACATACCAAACAACATACCTGCAATAAAAGCACAGCTAAGCGCTAAACTATGGACCTACAGTCATCACCTTTATAAAATCAAACTGCAATCCATCACATTGCACACCGCAAAAGATCCCCACTGAGTGTTTACGTTGTGAATATTTATAACGCTAAGCAGGCTGTAGAAGGTGTTACTCCCAGAGCTCTCTGTATTAGCCCGCACATGGCCTGAGAAATTAACTGCCTCTGTAGAGTAACCAAATCATCTAATTCCTGCATAGATTTACAGAAAAGAGAGAAATTAGGCTACCTTTGCATGACCTGCTGTACCGCACATAGAAGAGCAGTTTGGGAGAGCAGCAGCTAGTTCAGCAACTAACTATTGTATTATGTAGCTCCACACACAGATCTGAGGAAAGTTCTTCTTTGGAGCTGCTCCTCTACAGCTTTTAACTCCAGACAGCAATGTGTTAAAAAAAAAAAAAAAACTCCCACTGGAAGAGCTCGAAGTTAGCTGTTAAACCTAAGTTGCATTTGGGATATATAATACTCTTTGGAAAATATCAGGGGATAATCCGTGTCCACGATAAAGTAAAGCAATCGCGGACAAGATGAAAGAATTTCACTTGAGCGTAATTGAAGTCGAAGGAAATTCTGGACCCCATAGATAATGTTGTGGTAAGTTTCCGCCTCTGTCTGTCCATGGTAAATTGGATTAGCTTAAGAAATGGTGTGCTAGCAACGGCTTCTCTCATCCTATCGTCACTGTATGAAAGTCCTGAATGGAATCATGCTGCTGCCGCCGAATCCGAGAGAATAATACACACATTTTTGTGTACATCCTCAGGGGTCACTGACGGCAAAACGTCAAATAAATGTAAAGCTCACATGGTTTATTTTGGACGCAGTAACTCATGTCTCGTGTGATGCTGAATTAATGTTTATTTACTGGAACGCTGGAGGATAGCTGAAATGTTTTTTCTGACTGACTTGTGTTTCTTTTTTCCCCAGATTAACTGAAAACTATTTTAACTAATGACATGGAATAATAACATGCATAGAAAACCTGAATAAAAAATAAACAATCAATTCAAAGGTAAACTCCTACAAATGCATATTCAATAATGCAGTCAGGCACAAAAATAACTGTGTCCACGCCTTTTCAGCGTTAATTCGTCACTGCTCGTCTTTAGTGAATCCTGACAGTACTGTTTTAACGCCAAAATACGTTTTGCGCTGGCACAAGCTGTTAGTAAATCTGGCCCCATATTTCATAAAAATGCTGATCTTTTTAACTTTCTGTTTTAAAAAAATCTTGAAAAAAAAAAAAAATTAAGTATTTTTTTTTTCCGACATTGATAAGAAATGTTTCAAATCAGCATATTAGAATTATTTTTAAAGGATCATGTGACACTGAAGACTGAAATAATTTAGCTAAAATAAATCAACTTTGCAATCACAGGAATAAATTAAATTTTTTAAAACATATTAAAATAACAAACCTAAAGAATTAATTTAAACAACCTACCATACAAAACAACAAATTATTTTAGAGAATAGACCCTGTTATTTCTTGTTATAAAATGTCATGTGTAACTGCATTAACAACTTTTTGATATTTATAAAAGATGTTATTTGTAAAATACATACACATATACATAATTCATTACAATACTATTTATTAAGATGTGTACACTCACATGTGTTCAAGGTGTAATAAAATACTGTATTTTTAATATATTATTTAATATACTATATTTTGCATGAATTGAATTTAAACATTTTTAAAAAAATGGTATAACATTTTAAAAACCATTTGAAATGCTTTTAAGAACTTGGCATGTTTTAAACTAAATGTTTAAAAAAAAAAAAAAATTATTTTCTTTATTGTGAACACTATATCACTATATATACTATGTCATTGACCCCAATACAACATACACCTTATTATTGTGCTGTAGAAATGCAAAGAAAGGCATGCAGAGCTACTTCACTTTACAATTAAAATGAATGAAGCGTTTAGAAGTGTGATTTTGTGAAAACTGCTGAGATTTCAGGATTAGGCACTAAAGCATGAGACTGACATCCTAAATACTCAAGTGTGTCAGTGCTTTGTGCAGTGCCCTTTCTGAACAAACGTGGCTTCCTTTTTTAATCTTCATCGCCATTCATGCAAAACTAGAATTATGTTGAAAGTGTTTTTCAGATCTGAATGGCCTCCGCTGGACTGAATTTCAATTGGATGTGAACTTTAATTTTCATTCTGTTCCACACAACGCTCTTTCAAATCCGATTCATTCACTCAGTATCAGCCAAGATCAATCTAAGGCCCTGTTCTACTTGTCATCTCTGACACAAAAAGGCCACGACTGTAATTGTCTGTTTTCTTCTACTCTAATCAGTGTCTGTTATTGACATTATGAGCAGAAAAGTCCAATTCATATAATACAGAGGGTTCTGGAAACAGCGTGAAAGCAGTGGACCAGTTATAAATCCAGTGAATTGCAACATTTCGCCTAATAAAGGATAATTGTTTGATCAGTGTGTTAAATTGGGCAGTAAAGGCAATTTCTGAAATGGAATCGTTCAAAATCACGCTGGCATTTCAATCAACACTTTAGCAGGGACCTGAATAAGATAAGGCATCAAAAAAAAAAAAAAAAAAAAAAAAAAAAAATCAATATCCATCTATCTATTGGTCTTTATAAATAAAGAGTTGAATGGAATACTTCTCTTTGAAACTTTATTGCAACCCAATTTAAACTCCATTTAGAAGCAATAAAAAGACAGTGACTTGACTCACTCTAAGATCTGAAGAGTTGTCTCTTTTCCATATTCATTACAAAGAACATGCAGCCATGGCAACCCTGTACATTACCAATTAAATATTATATGTAGGCTATTAAAGATCCATTAAAAACATGTCCAAAACAGGTGTTCGCTAGACCCTTTTTTACTGAGGCATGCACAAGCCCCAGCAAAATACAGCTGTTCCCCAGTAAAATGTTCTTAAGAAATCCTTAAATGTTAATCAAGATCAACATATATCAATTTGAAAAAAAAAAAAAATATATTTTTTTTTTCTGATAATATTGCAGCAATCAATACATTATTTTTTTCTATCAACTGTTAGGATCAAAACTACTGATGCCAGATTTGTAAATGAATCACTCTTCTGAACCATTCAGAAGTCAAACAGATTTAATCTAAAATTTTTCACGACTTAGTTTGATTCATTCAGACAGTTCACTGGATCATTTACAGTGGTTTCTCACAAAATAAAACCAACAGGATATTTTATAACAGAAAGCAAAAATAGTGCTGAATGAGGTGGATATTTTCCAATCTTTTCCAATCATTTGTCATCCAAAACAATATAAAAAAAGTATCAAAATATGGAGCCATTTTTTTTTAAAAGAGGGGGCTTTATACTGCATAAACTAACTACAGCACAAGACCTCAAACTTCACTTACTGTGTAAAAATATAAATAAATAATACAATGAATCATTACATCTCCAATCACCTCCAAAATGAACTCTTCGCATTTTCCGAGGACCTGACATTGCAAAAAAGTCGAGAAAAAGTTCAATCATTTATTATTGAATCAGTTATTTTTCTGGGTGTAATTGGTGAAGGTAATTATAGTATTAAAAAAGGCTGACAGTCAGCAGTCTGCAGTGGAAGATCAGAGCGGGAACTCCTTTGTTCTATTACTAATTAGCATCATTCTCCGCTTGAGAGCGCGAGTGCTGAAAATGCATGAGCTCTTGTAGACCCCTGAATGTGAATCTAACTAGACTAGACTAACTAAAGAGCTGGCAGGTTAAAATGCTGCAGTGCATGGTGACTAAATGACTAAAAATGTATATGTACCTTGCTGGAAAAAAGGCAGAAGTCAAACCAGGCTCATGACAAATATGAGCATGTGGTGACATTTTTCCAAAAATGACATTATGTTGCTTCTTGTATGTTTCATGGCAGTTTCAAAGTGAAATGTCCAAAGAGTAGGCCTAAAATCATGTTTGATTATTTCTGAAACCATGTGCTGACCTTTTATTATGTTAGTGCTTCACATTGCAAGTGCAATGCTGTACCAGGTGAGCTACCTAGCGAGTTTACTATGTTGGAAAAGCCATATATATGGAGATGAATATGTGATGCAAATGTTATAATGTATTAGTTTACAAATCATACATTATTGAAAAAAAAAAAAAAAAATCATTACATGAGGTCATAATATAGTATTGTGCAAGGAACTGAGTGTTCATTCATTAATTCCTAATCTGGACAGTAATCATAATTTGCATGAAAATGAATAAACTGCAGCAAACTGTATGCTTAGCAATATTTTTGGAGTTTTACAGAGGCACTTTTTTCTAATGCACCTGGGTTGGCTAAGGCAGTCAAATAAGAAAGAGAACTGAGAGCATGCAAAGTAGCTGGATTTCACTTAACACCCTTTTCTTCCTCTGAAGGGAAAGCACAACAAAAATATTGACACTCAAAGCACTCTAGTGTTTCTATCAAGCTCTGAGTGCTCAAAAGATGAGCAGGTAGGGGAGTGATGGGCAATCAGATGCAATTACATTGGAGGGCACAGAGACACGATTAGCTAGTCCTGTCACAGTTAAACATATAACCACAGTACAGATGCTGAAATTGAGACAGCGTTTAGAAAAGCCACTGTCCAAGCCAACAATGAGACTGGGAAAATAGCTGACAGCACTGTGGAGGCCTTCTTTGTTCAGGCTGCCATACTTTAGCAAGCTGCTTGTAAATGTGCATTTCTATGTGGGTCATTCCTGCTATACAGTGTGTTTTCACGACCCCATCCTATCGTCTACTGTTCAAAAGTTATTCAAATCTTATTTTTATTTATGTATTGCTTGTCATTTTGTACATAATCAAGCTATAAGATACTTCCTTGAAATTTAACACAAGCATAGATACTGAGCCACGTGCCTTTGCATGTGCATTAGTGATTTTTTTTTAAATTGTATTTATTTATTTATTTATTTATTTATTTATTTTTATTGAAAAAAAAATAAAAAATCTACACCGAAAGAGCAAAAGATGATCTTTTGAAATGAATGGTATGCTGTCAATACTGTCACACTATTTTCATAAGCACATTCCCCAGTATATTTAAAAAATAATAATATTTCATTTATGGCTAAAACTTTACCATGCGGTTTCTTTATGAATGCTGTTGAGAAATATCCTTACTTAACTGCAAGCTGAAGGTCGCCAACTTTACCACAATTACTTTCAACTAAAAATGACTTTGAGATATGCCCATCTTTGATAAAAAAGAAAATTGGTGAAATACAGAAACCAAGCTCTTAAGTAAAGTCCAATGACAACAACAACAAAAAGCTGCCAGCTATAGCAGAGCTTCATATTAGATTTCAGGGAATGGTTTGTCTGTTTAATTCCAATCTAGTTTCAATGCCATGCAAACAGAAGAAAAATATCATGAACTTATGATATTTGCCGTGTCACAGTAGCTGCAAGTCTGTCACGGGAACTAAATAAGAAGCTCACAAGCTGAAAAAATGTCTTAAAAAATGCTAAAAACTAGTGTCCATGTCAGTAGCCAGCAGGGCAGATTTACAGCAGTTATTAGTATCAGGTTTTATGTTCCTGCACCTCAAGCAAGTGATTTTGACCAGACACACACTATCTCAATTTTCTGTTCAGTGCTGGTATCTCCCCATATCTGAACCACTCAGACTGACTTAAAGAGATAACTATAATCACTTTTATGACCTTGTTTTGTATTAAAGGCAGCTTTTGGCCATTGTGTTTAACTTAGTTTGTAAAATGTGGTGAGCTAAATAGTGACTGGTGTGAAGACACATGGGTAATGAGGCTGAATGTGCCTGGTGTTTGCATGTGTGTAAGTGAAGACAGGCAAATAAGACAAGTGTTTTGACTGTGAATGAGGTGAGTGTGTTCTTAAATCACTGCAAGTAGGCACACTCATTACCTTAAATGACAGTGACAGCACAGGTGCAGCTAGACGGTTGAATGCTAATCACTCTTTCTTTGCCTCCCACGGTTTTCAAAGTGTTAAAACTGAACTAATGCTATAAGTCCGTCTCTCTCTCTCTCTCTCTCTATATATATATATACACACACACAAAGTATACAAACTACTCCCTTACAAAAAAATAAGCATGGTTTTATTATAGTTAATGTGCAGTAACCACAGTATAACCAACAGTTTTACTACAAAGACCATGGTTAAACTATGCTTAGTGTAGCAAAACCGTGTTTAATTTTCATAAGGGTCGTTTAAAAGTTTGGGATTAGTCTCAACCAATTAGAGCATTTGGGGTGGGCCTAAGACTGCTGCAGCGCTTACATGAACACTCCCGATCAAATTATTTAGGCTAAACATCAACATTCACAAACCACTGTTCACTGCTATGTTTAACAGAAAAGCAAGCATGTGCTGCTGCATACATGGTTTGGCATGGCAAAATGCAAGCAGAGCTCCCTTTACTATCACTAAAAAGCTGACATCTCAGTTCATCGCCATCTCATAAAGTTATAACACAATAAATATATGCACAATGATTTTTTTTTGTCTACACTTTGTGTGTTATAATGAGAGGATTCATAAGCACACCATTTTCAGAGTTTTCTGATATTTTATGTTTAGATATTTCTATTTTGTGGGAGTCCCAAAAAGTGTTTTATCACACACACACACACACACACACACACACACACACACACACACACACACACACACACACACACATATATGTGTGTGACCCTGGACCACAAAACCAGTCTTAAGTGTCTATTAGTCAGTCAATTTTCCAAATTATACATGATCTGAAAGCTGAATAAATAAGCTTTCCAATGATGTATGGTTTGTTAGGATAGGACAATATTTAGCCGAGATACAACTATTTGAAAATCTGGAATCTGAGGGTGCAAAAAAATCAAAAGACTGAGAAAATCCCCTTTGAAGTTTACCAAATGAATTCTAAGCAATGCATATTACCAATCAAAAATGAAGGTTTGATATATTAACGGTAGGAAATTTACAAAATATTTTCATGGAACATGATCTTTGCTTTATATCCTAATGATTTTTGACATGAAAAATGGATAATTTTGACCCATACAATGTTTTTTTTTTTTGGCTATTGCTAAAAATTTACCCCAGCGACTTAAGACTGGTTTTGTGGTGCAGGGTCATATATATGTGTGTGTGTGTGTGTGTGTGTGTGTAACACCACTATAAGATATAAAATTCATTTATACAAAATATAAATGAATAATAATGTGCATTATATACATTATATACAGCTGAGCATTATATAAACCACAGTAAGAATGCCAGGAGAAAATAATAGGGTCTGAAGTTTCTTTTCATCACAAACTCAACTGATTATGTGTCATCACAGTCTTGATATAATTATGTTCTACACAGCGGTGTTGCCTGTAGTTATGATGTGTTTTATTGATTCAAATGATAACATTTTTATGTTTTTTTTTTTTGGTAAAAAAAACGCATGGTCTTAAAACATGCTTGGAGGATCTAGTCATATTATTCATGCTATGCTTTCACGCTAGCAGTAATTGGCTGAAGCAAGTCGGTCTAAATATCTGCAGTGGCTCTGCATAGAGAGAGAACAAGATTAAAATGAAGACTCGGCCAATCGTTCATTCCTCCCGCCGACCTCAATCTATCTCTCATTTTCTCTTCCTCTTTATACCTCTCTATGTCCCTCTCTGCATCTATCTATTTTCCCTCGTCTCAGCACAGAGCTCTCAGTCAGACAAGAAAAAAAAAGACTCTAATGATGAAGTTCAAACCTCCTGCCAAATGGGATGATGGGTGATGTTATTCCGGGCAGGTGCCCATGTGTTGATGAAAAGAAACTCTGAAGTATGCAGCTGCTATTTATAGTCTCCCTCTGTCTTTCGTTCAGTCTTAATCACACACACAAACACACACTTAGAAGTGTGTAGAGCATTGCGTTGGCGGAGCAAAAGGTTGTGGGTTCGATTCCCAGGGAACACATGTTAGATAAAAAAAAAAAAAAAAAAAAATTATAGCCTGCATGTACTGTAAGTCGCTTTGGATAAAAGCGTCTGCTAAATGCATAAATGTTAAAAAGACTCAAGTCATTGTGCTGGCACTGACTACAATTTACAGTATATAAAATACGGTTTGATGTCGTGTTACTTTTGTAGTGGCAAATCCTTTAAAACTATTACTTAAAAAATTACAATTACAAGAAAAAAATACTTTATATCCTGATACTCAGTATAAATTTCTTCTTTTTATAATTAATTATTATTAATTAATTTTATGTCCTTGGAATTTTTCAGTGTATTGTTTTAAAGCATTATTATTATTATTATTATTATTATTATTATTATTATTAATTATTACTATTATTTAAGAAAAGAAAAGAAAAGAAAACAACAACAAAAAGAAGAGAAAAGAGAAAAAAAATCACACAAATTGAAGTTTAGATGTGTTTAGATGTTTCGAAGTTTTGGTAACAGGGCTGCAAACTTGATAAAAATGCATAGAAATAGCTCATGTAGCCTAGTATTTAGTTTACAAACCAGAGGTTGACAATCAACTTTTTTTTTCCTTTTAACTGACCATTTAAATAAAATAAATTGAAAAAATAAGAAAATAAAATAAAAACAAACTTTCTTGTGTGTTAGGGAAAAAAAAACACAATTTGATTTATTTTTAATATGCTGCTGTCATACTTCTCCTTTTTACCCCAATGTTTAGCAGTAAACAAACCTAAAGCCCACTTAAAAAAGTAATAATAATAAAAAGATAAAAAAGCACACATTCCACACATTCAACCATATCCTCCAGCGACATGTAAATATTTTCCAGTTGGTAAAGTGTTGTTCACAGCAAGCCGTAACTTACGGTTGCCCCTGTAAGAGCTTCACAGTAGCTCAGAGTGCTGAGAGACCCTGGCTTTCTCTGTTGGCGGCATGACTACTACAGCTCCCCATCATCAGCGGGTTACTGCTCACCCAGCCGCCACTTAGCCCACCTCCAGCTTGCGCTGAAATAACAGCAGACCCCTCTCTGAGCCCACCTGTCTGCTGTCTGCACTCCAGATAAACACTGTAATGCATGAATTGCACTTCCTGCTGCAACTGCAGTGAGAGTTTTGGCATCCATCGATTATAGCTAATGGCAATGTAAACGCCCAGGTTGTGAAGTCAAGGTTACACTGGCTACTGAGGCGAATGCAGGATTCTTCCTCACGATCCGCATTTCTCCTCTTCCTCAGTTGTCTAGGGAGCAGAAAAGAGCGAGATTTCAAACTAGACTTACAATCCCTGGAGGTTGCAAGGCAGCAAAAAGAATAAAGATTCAGGTAGGATTATGTTTAAGGATTTGGTTCTATATTAATGAAATGCTGCCTCACTGCCACTTTACTGTTTTTATGACATGCAACACATGTCTTGTTTTCAGTCAGCTGTGCACGAGAGTCAACTTTACAACCTAAGTCTGCTTTAAATGGTAAAAAAGAACACACATGAAAGACTAGATCAATCACAATTCATCACTGTACGATTTGAATGCTGAAAATGCTATCAATAAATCAAAAGGTGATTTTCAAATTCAAAAACTACAGATCAATAGTTTTAAATTAATCATGTTTTTAATGTTTTTAAAATTGTATGCTAACCAAGACTGCATTTTTTGATAACGATACAATAAAAATGTACAAAAATATTACACAATATCAGAAGATTTCTGAATGATTATTGGACACTGAAGACTGGAGCAATGGGCGTTAAAACTTCAACAACTTCCAAGGTCCAAGGTATTAATTATATTTTAAAATGTATTAAAATTGAAAACAGGTCTTAAATATTTTAATGCTGCAATATAACTATTTTTCTTCAAAAAAACACAACCTTTTGTGAGGATAAGAAAATTCCTTCAAAAACTTAAAAAATCGTAATTATTCCAAACTTTACTGCTAGTGTAATCTTAAATTTCTACATAACAATCTAAGGATGAAATTATTTGAGGCATGCAAGAAACCAACTCCTATTTACATGAATGGGGAGATAATGAAATCTCATAAATGTTGTTTCTTATGCTCAAATGGCATTAAAAAGTGCAAATATTTCAGGTTGGCACAGTGGTCATAGAACTAGAACCATTATCAAAACAATAATAAATTCTTGTTATTTCTACACTTATCATTGGTGTGAACGAGTCTTGACTCCAGAAGCTTAATACTCA
This sequence comes from Cyprinus carpio, assembly GCF_018340385.1. Taxonomy (NCBI): domain Eukaryota; kingdom Metazoa; phylum Chordata; class Actinopteri; order Cypriniformes; family Cyprinidae; genus Cyprinus; species Cyprinus carpio. The sequence continues at coordinate 18,703,372 of NC_056607.1, forward strand.
GTGTTATGAATTTAGAACAAACCTTAAATAGTATGTTTGAGGAATATCAAATATAGCAAATCTTGGCAAGCAATGAGTATGAGTGTAAGGAATGTACAGAAAGCTCCCGCAGTTATCTACTTCCACTCAGAAGCTGCCAGGAGAAGTATGATAACCCCTGCAAAGAGCACACCACAGTAAATTCCATCTCCAGCCATCGCAACCGCAAGGACCTGACTCAATCTGACGTATGATCGTGAAGTTTTCTTTATGCATTCAAATCCGCGTGATGTACTCAATTCTCATCAGCATCACGCCAATTTAGCATCGTACATCGTCAGGACGGTTTTTAATTACAGTGGCGATGTGTGTTACTGATTGTCTCTGCCAATTCCTTGTAATTCCTATTTAAATAATTAACAATGAGACGTTGTCATTTGAAGTCAGACGGGTGCTGTCTGGTCAGGGGATTTCAACTGATATCTCATTAATCATCCTCACAATCTATTACGCAGGAAATGGGAGAGACTGAGGAAGTTGACGGTAGGAAATTGAGAACGTGTGTGTGTTTGTGTGTGTGTGCGGATCGATAAAGAACATTGTCTTTTACTGTAACCACTGACCCATTCCCTCAGCTCTCGTTGGCCCCTGACCCTCATCCTGCCTTTTTTTCCTTCTCCTCTCGGATGAGTTCGGTTCATCTAAGCCGTGGCACCATGACCCCACATTTCTCTGCTGCGGTCATATTTCCCCCATAGAGCACAGCGTCCCGTCTCAACATGCTTCAGTGATGTGGGCACTCTAAGCTCAGCGGTCCCACGAGAACAAACAGATGTTGGAGGTTTTGTAAGGACATTAAGGACATTGCTACATCTCAAGCAGGCAGAAATAGAAAATAATAAACCAATAGGGATCAGTGTTCTTGAAAGTTAATGTTAGATTTTTGCTGGTGAAATATTAAAGAGTCCCGTTTAAAAGTTTGGGGGCGCTAAGACTTTTTAATGTTTTTGAAAGAAGTGCTTTCTCATATGTACACTAAGAATGCATTTATTTAGAAAAAAAAGTACATTTGTGACATATATAACAATTAAAAATCACTGTTTTCTATTTAACCCTTTAAGAAGGTATTTTTAGAGATGTTTTTCTGAGTGAAACACAAAAATAAAAACTCATACTGTACTCATACTTCTGTGTGCTGTGATTCAGATGAGTCACGCTGTTTCGTTCCACTCTTGGCGCATAAACATTGTATCGAACATTTAACAAACTCTTCATATTGTTTTATCAAGAAAAATTATATCGCGATAATTATCGCTATCGATTATCGTCCAGCCCTGCATGACCACTTGCCAAAAAATAAATATCGATTAAATTCATATGAAATATTCTTAGATTTTTAGATCACATTTTTATTTTGCAGTATATAATTTCATGAAATCAGCATGTGATATTTTTTAAATAATGACACTGGCTTAAGCAATAATTTGAATTTGAGACGGGGCTACAGCATCTGTGTGTTTGCTCAGTGGAAGATGGAATGAAAAAAATGGTTTGAAAACAATCAATATTTTTGCACTTCTGCTTGAAGGCACAGAAATTAGAAAAAAAGTTATATTTTTTCTTCTAGTGTGGGTTTACGTGCCAAAACATCACTTGAATGATGAAATATCTGATCATAGGAGGCATGGTGTGCACGTCTAAACACACAAAGGGATCTTCTGGAAGCAATCATTGGCATAATAGCTGTCAGGGAGAGCGAGAGAAGTTCAAATGATCAGTCAGTTTTGCATGTTAAAATGAGAGATGACATTTCTCCAAGAAACGTAGTCGGCAGGTCTCTGGTGTGTGCTGCACAGAGGCAGCTGAATGGATGTGTGTGTGTGTGTGTGGCAAGTATCTGCCCTTTCATCATAGACATTTCTGATCTTTGGAATGAGCAGATGACTTAATACCCCAACACGGCGCTCAAACAGAATCCGCTATCAGTCACCAGGGAGAACAGATTGAGCCGAAAGATCTCACATTTTCTCTCTCTCTCTCATTTCCTCTGTCCTGTTCTCAAAAGCCATATATTCCATATACACTACATTCACTCTGCTCTTTGCAAAGTAATCTGTTGACAGCACTGTAAAGACCCTATATAACTCCTAAGGAGTTTTGTACCTTCTAGTCCATGCTCATCATACTTGAGGCCTTGAAGAAAAATAAACTTCTAGCAGAAATAGATGTTTAAAATATACAGTCTTTCTCTACAAAAAATAATGATGACTCATCCTTTCTAATATAGGTCACGTGTACAGTTTTATCCAACTAAATGCTCACTAGAATGTCTCCATCTCAACAGCCCCTCAATAAGCCCCATCTGCAACTTCAACAAACATATGATAATATCAAAATGAGTGTTTGAAATGCATTGTGGTGCACTGGTTAACACCAGTTTAACACATTTTCGCATTTTATTTTACAACATAAAATACATCAGTAATACCACACTCTTGACTTTAAATGGTGACATAACTTTCATTTTGGTTGCACTATGAGTTCAGAGAGTAACCTTGGACAGTAAGAGGTAATGGAGTTCTTTATAAACACTCAGTAGGCCCAAATAAAGCTGATGCTTTTATTATGCACTCCAAATGTACATTTACAGGTACTGCAGCTTTTAGGAGCAGTACAGGCCATACTGGGCAGCACAGGTGGGAATGTGTGTGTATGTGTGTCGGCTCTGTGTAAAAAGCTTATGAGAGCGCTGGGAGGCTCCAGGTGGAATCAAAAGGTCACGGTAAATGCATTCTTTCCAGCTTTGCACTAAGAAAACATATTCATTCCATTGAGTATATGTGTGTATTGATGGCGTCACATCTACAGGAGAAGCCCTGCTATAGTTTGACTGACAGCATCCTCACTGGCCTTGTTGTATTCGCCCCAGAACATGAATATCCTTTGCCATGTCGGATGGCATTACTGTCACCCGACCAGGCATAACAGCAAGGTGTGCAATGGTTGACTGCAACCGCTGCTTGTTACCATGGTACCCAGGAATTGTCCTTTCGTCTTTCCACAAGCCTCATGTTCCTTCTTTTCTTTAGGGAACATCTCCCGCTCACTCTTATTGTTATAAATAAGTGATGTAATTGCAAGTGCTAGACAATGCACTGCACTATTCAAGTGCGTTTTAGAAGTTGAGAGAAGACAATGACACAATAAGTTGGAACAACAGAAAGCTAGATGTGGAAATATGACCTGATGGATGGATAAATCCCGCTTGCTTTGGCTCCGGGTCTCTAAGGGAGAGCAGAGAGAAAGGTTCTCACCGTTCAAAACTTTATGGACATTTTAAATAACACACTGGTGCAGTACGTGGGCCTGTGAAAGCAGCCGCATCAAAGAGCATTCATTCAAATATGCGGCAGCTAATTACAGCATTCAAGACTTAAAGAAGTGTGAAAAACGCAAGAAAAAGTGCAATAAAGAATTCATTTCTTATCCACATTCTGTATCATAATGGCCATGATGAATCACGTAATCCGATCAATTTCTCAATTACACAGAGTCTTGTTTTTGTGCCCGAGTCAATACTTTGGGTCAAATTGTCTTTTCAAAATCATGTGAACTAAAGTGATATTTTCCTACTTATTAGACAAATATCACTATAATTTATATTGATTTATCTCTGAAAGCTGACAGAGAGACAGACAGAATAAGCAGACTAATAACGATATGCAGACAGTTCTGCCACTCTCAGATGCAAAATATTTTAGCAAAACATGTCTTTTAGAAAGATCTTAAAAATATGGCATGAATATGCAGGGCTCGAATGACAAAAAGCATGCCCTCTGTAAAACCACCATCCCCTTTAGATTAATAATGCTGCATATTATGTACTGTAATACTTATTGTGCAAATTATATACTAATTTTGTCCACATATAATAATTTCTAAGCTAAGTAACTGCAATTGGCTCAGTATTAATAAAGCTCAGTATTAACAAGCTGCACGCAAGCTCACAAATATCAGGATAAAAAGAATGTGCAACATTGCACAAGTGACTGTGAGGACGAGGGACGATACTGAGAGAGAGAGAGCGAGGGATGCGTTCTATTTAGAAATTAAAATGACTTCGCAAAAAAACAAACAAAAAACACGTCTTGAGTACAAAAGCATTCATTGCATGATGAACCATATTAGAATGCAGTTAGAATGTCTCTTTAATTTAAATAGTCAAAAAGAAAAGATATCCTGTGAGTTTTTAAAATCTTTTTATGATACAGTAAGTAATACCACACAACAATCAGCATGTGTGCATGATCGCAAATGTTATTTCATATGTTAATTTTATACAGCAGTTCAACATACAAGAAGTTAACTGAGTTACATTTAAGACACATTTTGTCTTTTTTCCTGCTTTGCAAATGAAAAAAAAAGTTACAAAGAAAGCCAGAGCAGAGCTATTTTGCATCTTAGAGCAGCACTGCAGTGTTTTGTTCCTGAATGAATCTGTTTTTGAAATGAATCGAGTGAGCCAATTATCCAACGATCCATTCACAAAGACAGTCAAATTTCTTTGATGCTAACTGAATCAGCCATTTTGAAAGAATCGTTTGATTGAAGGATTCAATGAATCATTCATTAAAACACACTTGCCGCCACCTACTGGTGGTTTTAGTGTCATAGTTATCCATGACAAGCCTAAATCAGCACAAAAACATACTCAGCAAAATATGAATTACAGTTATCGACACCCCCCCCCCCCAAATATTATAAACAGTACTTTTTGTCAATATCGCATACCCCTACAAAAGGGCCATCATTTAGGTCATTTGGCACACAGACACACAGAGATTGTGTGTGCGCGCATTGGTTTAACCTACATTAGGATCCATCCTTCCAAAGCGCTCAGTAGCTTCCGCTTCCATTGCGTCTGCTGTTGCCAAGCAACCATGACCTGCACTCTCCATGATAACGCGGAAGTTTCAGCAAAGGATAAATGGATTTCCAGCACTGAAAATCGCCTGCAATAGCTCTGCTACTAAATTTACACTAAATTGTTTTTAAAAATGGCTATCCCTGTACAGCTATTATCAGCTGTTCCTTCATCTTGGCTGAACTTCGACTTCAGAGGGTTAAAATGTTGTTGTTGAATTGGTTGGTTGTTATTGATTGGTTTTTATTGCGTGACCGTGCTGCATTGTGAGTGGTTGATTTTTTTTTTTCTTGCCGCGACGGCGTTGTTATATGTTTGGTTGTTTTTTTCTTGCATCTAAATTTGAAATAATGAACTTGAGCGCGCAAAGACCCAATATGTGAATGGCCCCTTATGAGGACCAAATGTCCTAAAAAAAAATCTAAAAAAAAAAATAGTGAAAAATATGAAAGAAGATAATAGTTAATACTTGGTTTGATGAATGATCTTATGTTTTGTTAAATAAAAATGTGTTTAAAAATTAAACAACTTTTTGCAATCACAGAACACCCCCCAACCATCCCCTCTTGATATTTTTTACAATTCAACCATTGTGTATACATGTACCTCTACAGCCCTAATAGACAGATAGATAGATAGGCTTTTTCTTCATTTGGTTTCTTATATTCAAGTCATTTCTCGAGGACTACTCTTGAGGTTTCCTCAGCTTGCATGTCTTGTTTTCCCCCAGTGGCGGATCAAGGAAAAGTTGGTTTATGAGCAGCAGCTTGTCTCAGCGACAGCTACATACTCGCTTATAAACTACAGCATTCAGCTCTACTGAGGGCTGCCAGCTATATCATCACCTCGCTATCAAATGAGCTCCCACCATTTCCCCCTCCTGTTAAAACGTCAGCTTGAGAGAAAAATCACCACCTCCAACCACTGTTGGATTTATACAGCATGGCTCTGAAAATGAATCTCTGCTGGGGTGCAGATAGAGAGGATGTGACTGTGTGGGTATCGAGACCCAACAAGGCCAATAAATTTGCACACAAGGGGGTTCACACAGTCGGATGAGAGTTGTGTATGTGTAGGGTTTCTAAGTACACCTAATGCAATTTCTAGCCCAAATGATGGTGTTGTGCAATCATAATGCATTAAAGCTCATTTGGTAAGATTTATGATATCCCTGAATTGAATTTAAGTGGCTTATAAGGATGTTGAATACAAATGCTGCTGTTCCACAGAGTTAGGCTCGTCATTTATTAAACACTCTGTTGGTTTGAAATGCTCGACCCCATAGCTCTAACACAAAATCTATGTGCAGGACTGCAACTAAAAACAAAGCAAAACAAAAAAAAAAAAACACTCTCAAGCCTTGTGAATTTAAGCCTTTACACTGCCTGCATTTTTCATATAGGCACCTAATTCTAAAATCCTCTCCACACAGTGGTGGATAGTAACGGAGTAGCTTTACTTTGTTACTGTACTTAAGTACATTTTTCAAGTATCTGTACTTTACTGGAGTAGTTTTATTTCGAGTAACTTTTACTTTACTACATCCCAAAACATAAGATCATACTTTTTACTTCACTACATTTCATAAAACATATCGTTACTCATTATAATATATCACGTGCTCCGACACACATAAGCGGTGTCTGATTCAAGAATGAATTGATTCTTTTCGGTTCGCAAATCGCACCAAATGATTCATTCACAAATTAGAATGATTCGATTGCAGCTGTTCTCGAGTCGAAAACTCAATTTAAAGGGTCAATTTAATGGGTTATTTTTAATATTTTTACCCAGGTGCTGGGTAGTTTTTCTGTAACTAAGCTGTTGCGTCATTTTTGATTCAAATGAACCGTTTAGTTCTGAGTCTCCAGTGAACTGAATTCACAAGTAAGAACCAGGAGATCTTGTGAGCGCGCACGCAACTGATGCTGCTAAATGTAAGTTACAAATGTTGATTTTAGGATTAATTATTGTAACTGAAAATGATATTTAGGTCAAAACTGTCAGTTGTTTGTGAACTAAATCTGCTGTAAAGAGTGATCTATTTAAGCCCACTGAAATGCTTGAATGCAGACACGTCAAACTGTGTCTCTATGTTTTAGGTCAAAAAAACAAACAAAAACAAAACAAACAAACAAAAAAATAACCAAACATTCAAATAACACAAATTAAGAAAATAAAAAAAATAATAATGCACGTTCAAATTCCCCGCTGCCATAACGTTAACAGCTGTATTAAAATGCTATGCATTTAGCCCTATGTGACGTCTGTTTTTATATTATTTATCAACAGTATAAATTTTTAGATTGTTTGGATTAACTAGCCGAGTAGACAGATATGAATGTTAATTCATAACCATACTGAAAATAAGTAAATATTGTTAGCTGATACTAACTGTCTAGCTTACAAGCTTGCTGGTGCCAAGTTGAGGTCCAAATATTTTTATTCAGCCACCTAGATAGATTACATCTGGGAGAAAAAGAAAGGATGTAATGTCCAGAACATGGTAAATACAGTAATTATCAAAGTGGGAAGTGATGCCCTCTGGGGGCATTTGGCCAGGGGTGTTTTTACACCACAGACAAGGTTTGAGAAGCAAAAAATCATTATGAGAGAAAAAAAGAGATGGATGGAGAGAAAGAGAGAGAGAGAGAGAGAGAGAGAGAGAGAGAGAGAGAGAGAGGGGAAAAAAAGAGGATAATGAGGATCAAACTGACAGCAGTGATTTATAAAGTGTGAGCTCTTCACTGTGACTTTCCTTGGACATTGCTTGCACCTTCATCACAAATGGGTGACAAACACACACACACACACACACACACACACACACACACACACACACACACACACACACACACACACACACACACACACCACACACACACACACACACACACACACACACACACACACACACACACACACACACCACAGCTGGTGGTTTTGTGGGTAATGTGCTATTGTGATTAATGTATCCACAATGAGGGCTGTGTAAACAATGCTCTGCACAGCTGTTCCAGAAGTTGATTTTTATGTCTGATTCAGTGAGCTACTCAAAACCCAGCCCCACACTGGTAATGATCTCTCCCATGGGACCAATCGAAAACACACACACACACACACACACACACACACACACACACACACACACACACACACACACACACACACACACACACACACACACACACACACACACAAATACACACATTTATACCAACACATGTACACAGATACCACTAGCGTACCACAAACACTGCCAGGATGCAATATCTCAATTTGAGCACTAATTCTCCGCTACATTAAGGAAAATGTGCACTTTAATTTATGAGTGGAGACACTGGTTTTGGAAAAGGGTGCAGCATTTTCTTCTCTGGAAGAATTAAACTGCGTAGACCAAGAAATCCACTTTAAATCACTGATAACACATGCCGATGCACTCTCAAGTACGTAATGTTACACACTGGAAACCAAGAACGTGATTTATGTGGTTTAGGTTTAAAAATATATATATTATTTAATATGAACACATTTAAATACACCTACAAAACACCATAAAAGGTTGTATCATATAAAAATAGATCCTTTAAGGAAAGGTAACAATAGCATGCAAGCACTTTTAATGGAACAGGACATAGCTGGCATTTCTAAACATGCTCTTTCTCCTGTTTCAAATAAGTGCTCATTGGAAGTGAGGGGAGCCTGTTGGATGAAAGCTTTAGTTACCTTACGACACCTTTCAAGAGGAAATCTTGAGCAGCTTTAACAGGCATGCTTTCAATAGTCTGTCATAATGGGATAAAACATGTTCCGTCTGCGAATGATGAACACAGTTAGCATTGATGTAGCACTTACAGTAAAAGCGGAGATACTCAAGAATGTAAAAGCTCTATTAGCCCAAAATATATTAGTGCTTGTTTTGTCAGGGCATGCGTAAAAGAAAGAAAGTGAAATGCTGTGAAGGAGAGAAAAGAAAAGAGAGAAAGGTATATATTACTTCAGTGTAACACTGTGTCTACACTGGACGCGAGCGGCGAGGCGTGACAAAATACTATAGAACTCATTATAATCAGTGATGCTGTTTACACTGGATGCGGCGCTGCACGACAAATCCCAGACAGAAAACTGCTGCATTCTATTTATGACGTATTGACACAAATTGCAAATGATTTTCAACGGTCGCTTTGTCACGTCCAGTGTAGACAGACTTTAGCTGTTGCGGCGCGGCACAACAACTGTCGCATTTGGAGTAGACACGGTGTAAGCTATCATGACTAAGGTTAGACAAGACATCAGAAAGAAATATGATGGATTGATGGATAGAATGATAAAACTTTTGTTTGAATGAATGACAAACAGGCTAATAGTCATTTAAATCCATAGATTTTCATAAAAACAAGCATTTGCTGTCAGGGACCAAATTGTAAATTCATACACTCTAAAAAATGCTGCGCATTTTTGCCCAAAAGTTTTTAACCAAATGCTGGGTCATTTTATTGGGTTGTTTTTAATATTTTTACCAAGGTGCTGGATAGTTTTTGTGCAGTCTAAAAATGCTACGCTATTTTTTTTTTTAACCCAAATGCAGGGTTCAGCTTGTTGGGTTATTTTACTGGGTCATTTTTAATTTTTTTACCCAGGTGCTGGGTATTTTTTGTGCACTCTAAAAAAAAAAAAAAAATGCTAGGCTGTTTTTTTCTAACCCAAATGCTGGGTTCAGCTTGTAGGGTCAATTTAATGGGTTATTTTTAATATTTTTACCCAGGTGCTGGGTAGTTTTTCTGTAACTAAGCTGTTGCGTCATTTTTGATTCTGGGTTATTTTTTTCTACCCAACCGCAGATTGCGGGCTTTTTGCATCCTCTAAAGGAAAGAGCAGTTCTCAGCAGCGCCCCCGCGGCTGTTTTAGTGCACATCTTCAGTTTGTATATATATTTTTTAATTTATAAAGTCTTTACTGTGCTGTAAATCATATTATTTTACGCAACGCATAAAACAAGGAAGAGATGTCAGTCCCGACTTTTGCCTTGCATAACATAAACTGATTTTATTAGTTATAAAAAAATAAACACTTAAATTAAAATGCTATTTTTTAAGGTTACATTTTTATTTCTAAAATGCTTGTTGAACAAGTTTAAATGTATGTAATTTTGTAAACTAGGCTATATTTACCCAAATAAATTCAATTTGTCTTATATTTTGTCCATGGGTGTTCTTGCTTAATAATAAACATTTATCTTTTGATTACTGCTGTTGCCTCTAGTAATTCTAAGTGTGATTTTTAATTTCCAGCCCATTTTAAGCCAGTAATATAATAATTTTTAAACAATAGTTGCCTTAACGAAACAATCCAGCATGTTGGGTAAAAACGTTTAACCCAACCAGCTGGGTCAAAATAACCTAGCATGTGTTCCGTCCAATATTTACCCAGCACTGGGTTGCCAAATAACCCAAGTTGGGTTAAATTTTTTTGGAGTGTAATGAGTAAGCAATTAGACTATTATGGTTGCTGCTGAAGATGAAGATGAACATTCTGGAATGAAGTCTTGAATTTGGGCCTGTACCCCACAAAAAGCACACATTAAAAAATCCTGGGTTATGTTTTTATCACAAATGCTGGGTTGAGCCTTTGGGTTTTTGGGTTATTTTTTTCCAGTGTTTAGGTAGTTTTGTATTACCCAGCTCCTGGGACAAATGTAACAACACAATGTTTGGGTAGTTTTTTATTGTTACCCAGCTCCTGGGTCAGACATGACTTGACCCAATGTTTGGGTAGTTTTTGTATTACTCAGATTCTGGGTCAGACGTAACCCAGCGGTTGAGTTATTTATCGCAGGGATTTTGTGTCCACTTCTGGAGAGAGCAGTTCTAAGCGACATCGAATTGATGCATTTCTTCTGTATAAACAGGTTTGTGTACATTTTATTTTATATATGAAATCATTACTATGCTGTATATCATTCAATTTTACGCAACGCAACATACAGGCACGCGGTGTCAATCACATAAATGGATGGAAAAGCCTGATACTCCGCATAAAATAAACTATTTTATTCATAAAGATACAGAAAACAAATACTTTGGATGTTAAAATATATCCTTAGAGCTGTTTACTGTTTGTTTTTGGGCAGGTTATGAAGGCAGTCACAGTATATTTCGGCTATGAGTGAAACGCAGGGTGGCGGTCTCAGCCATGAGCAGTTCCCCACCGAACATGACTCCAGTTCGGGTGTGAGAACCAGCGCCATTACGGTGGAAACGGAATACCAGAAACTGGTCGATTACACGTGAATTACTTCTGTTAAATGTTTAATTTTTACTTTTAATGTTTGTTAAACGAGTTTAAATAGGCAATATGTATACATAAAAACGATAAACAATGCTGTAAATGGTAAGTAACGGAAAATAAAGGAAGTTACCATGCAAACTAGTGGTTGTGTGGAGCATTTTACAAAAGTTTAGAGGATTTAAGTTAATCTGTGTAAAATTTTTTTTGTTTTATGTAGTAAAAAGATATATTTTATAATAAAAATTAATTAACCCATTAGCTGGGTTAAATCTAACCATTATGAACAACCAAATTTGCTGGGTAAAATTAACCCCAAATCTGTTCTGTCCTATATTTACCCAGCCCTTGGGTTATAAACAACCCAAATTGGTGTTTTTTAGAGTGCATATACTGTAGATTCTGAACTTTTGGATAACAGCACACAAATATTAGCAATTACTGATAATTTCATGTTGCATTTTTGTTTGTAGGCCTATTTAACAGCCGTTCTTTGATCTTACTGATCATAAATATAAAAGTATCAACCAATATTCCAATATTTAAGAATAAAGATTTGTAAATGCTGTAAATGTGTAAAAGCTAGTTCCTCTGAAACCCTCTACTTCTCCCAGCTCCACCTGTCTAGATTTGCTAAGGGATATATATGCATTTCTTACATGCTCACAGCAGTGTGTCCATGTATCTATTGCAGCAAGTCTGTATTTGCACAGCAGCAGCAGAAGATCTAGCCCACCAAGACCAAATACATTAACATTATCATACATAGAGTATACTGTTTTGAGAGTGGTCTTGACAAACAGATAGATAGGTCTATAACTTTAGGGGCAATGTTTGTTTATGCTTCTCTAGATTGATGGGATTGAAATGAGCTTTTGTGTCAGTAGTGGCGTGATGGTGAAGTCTCTTGTTGGCCCAGGGCTGTATATGCATCTTGTTCCTCTCAGCAGCATTGTTCATTGATTTAAGCTCAAGTTTAAGGGTTCGGTTTACCTAATGATTCCCCTGGTTCCTTTCCTGCCTGACCAGAAAGTCTAAAGCCCTTGAGACATGCACAGTCTAGTGCTACTCAGTCGAGTGGACGCAGTTTAGACTGACAGCGTGAAAACTATGGCACACCCGTGACACTGAAACAGCCCGCCGCCATGAGCCAAAGATGACTGTGCACAAGCCGACACAAACACTTAAGCTGATATACGCTCTGTTGTTGAAACACTGCAATTGCTGATGGATGAAAACATATCCTTTTCATGTCCTCAGCGGTAGTGTCTAACCTGCATGTATACTGTATATTCTGTGTTACCAATATATGCTGTTTTAAGTTTGTGGAATTAAATGTTTATTAAACATTCAAAGACTAATATTTGCTGAATACGACAATATATGAGAAACTATTACAGCTTTTGCCTTTCTGTTATTAATATCAGAATGAAAATTTATCAGCCAATGTCAATCTTGACTATTACTGGATAGACAGATGCAACAAAAATAACTGAACTGAAAAACAGAACATTAGATAGAATGATAGAAAGGTTTGACATGATAGATATATACATGGAACAAGCTGATTGGACTCATTTGCTGATTCTGCTGCCCATGAGCTTACTTGCTCAATATTTAAGTTAATTTACTTACAGGGTAATTCCTGTAGCGTAAGCTGGTTTATCTGAAAACCTCCACCTCCCCCAGTTCCACCTGTCTAGATTTGCTATGTGATATATTCATTTCTTACACGTTCACAGCAGCAGGTCTGTGTATCTATTGTAGCAAGTTTGTATTTGCACAACAGCAGCAGAAGATCTAGCCTACCAAGACCAAATACATTGTCATACGTACAGTATGCTATTCAGACAGATAGACAGACAGACAGATAGATAGATAGATAGATAGATAGATATAATGTGACAGAGCGATTGGTTTGGGCTTGAGACGGAGTGGGACCCCAGGTGTGCCATCTTACACAGAGGAAATTGAGCAAACGGAGGATAAGTGAGATGGAGCACTGTGTCTCAGAGTCGCCAATCAAACTGGCCACTCTGCCCCATTAGCACTCTCAGCCTCCCTTCACAAACTAAAACAATCATCAGCCCGCAGCACCAAGGACTCAACATGTTGTCTCTCTTATCTCAAGATGCTCGCTTTTTTTCTTTTCTGACTCGAAAGTGTATTTTATTTCCAAGCATGATCTCTTCATTAGGGTTGGGTTTCATTTGAATTTTATTGGTTCCGATTCTGCTTATCGATTCAGATTCTTATAGAATTCTTATAGTTTTAATTCCAATAAGGTAAAAATAAATAAATAAAAGCTGAACATTTACATGTCAAACATATTTATTCTTTTCCAACAAAAGGACATTTTGCCTATGGTTTTAACAAAAAATACCACAGCAAAAACAACTAGACTAATATAAATTTCATCCCCAAGTTTTGGAAATATGGAACCGGTTCTCACCACCCAAGCCTACTCTTCATTCAACCCTACAACACTTTTAACTCTAAAGAGCAAGTTTAGAAAAACATACTCAAACTCCATGACCATGATAATGCATTGAAATGCTAGAAAATGTCGCTCCCCATGAACAAGCATTCCCAGAGAGACAGAGAGAGAACAGGACAGGAGGTGGGCAGGATGATTATATGTGTACAGAGGTGGCATTAGTGAAAGGATGCGAGACATCTAAATAATAATAAATAAATAAATAAATAAAGAAATAAAAAGCTGCCAGAGGCAAACAAGGCTTATATAAGTCTATTAAAGTGCCAGGGACTGTGTGCAGGCAGATAAACTTTTCCACTGAAAACCAGGAGTTGCAGATGTGACTGAAAATGATGGTGACATGCTTCATCAGGCAATAAGGCAAAAATTTGTAATACATTTGTAAAACATAATAATACATTTCTATTATATATTCTATTCTATCCATTTATTAAATAATTATTATAATAAAATTCATAGCATATACTGTATACACATACACACACAATAATACTTACAGTATTAATTATAATATATTGTCTACCTATCTATTTTACACACATATATACTGTAAATCATGTAATTATACACACACACACACACACACACACACACACACACTGATTTCCATTTTTTTTGTGGGGACTCTCCATAGGCGCTATGGTTTTTATACTGTACAAACCATATTTTCTATCGCCCTACACCAACCCTACACCTAAACCTACCCCTACAGGAAACATTCTGCTATACATTTTAATAAATACAAATATTTATACTTATCCACAATATTAAAATTAATAATAAAAAAACTACCATTATATATAATACTATATGTATTTATATAAATACATATTTCCATATAAATTAATAAAATATATTTACTATCTATCTTACACACATATATATAAATAAATAAAATGTAATTATATATATATACATACATATATATACACACACCACACAAACACACACACTAAGGCTGGACCAGAATATTCGATTATTCGAATATTAGTTCGGTGGGTTGCCATTCGATTTTAAATTTTGTGATTTGAATTTTTTTTTTCTTTTTTTCGAACACCTGGCATCCCCTGCAAAACGGTTCTCATTCGCACTTGAATATAAATCGCTCATGAGTCAGTTCCTCTGGAAGAGAAGACAAAAATGCCAAAGACCTCAGCTGTGCTGGAGAACTTTAAATTGAGTGAGGACAAGACAAAGGCAGTGTGCCAAATATGCAATTTGAAACTGGCTTACAACAACAGCACATCAAGTTTGAAAAATCACCCGAGTTCTGTAAGTAGTACACCTAGTATATTGTTGGTGTAAAAACAAAAAAACAAAAAAAAAAAAACGAGTTGCTATTATCCACCATGTTAATCAGTAATTCTACACATGATAAAAATGTGCACTTAATTTGATTGGAATATACTTGCGAATTCGGCAGCCGTAAAAAATACATACAGCAGCCCAGCCTAATAATAATTTGACTATTAAAAGTATTGTTCTTAACAGAACTGTGTGTTTTGTATCACTAGTGCAGTGTCTGTTCTATGAGCATTTAAACCCTGCATGCGTGAGGAGCGCCACTTCCAGCTCGCGCTGTTCTGTAGTTTATTAAAAGTTTATTAATTCTGAATGTGTAGCGTGTCCATATCACACCAAAATGCGACACTGCACTCCCTTGGGTCCACAGCAACACACCCGCCACGCGTGAAGTCGACTGGATAAACGGTTCTTGACATAATAAAAATGCAAACAGACAGACAGACACACAGAGATTCCTGTTTTTATTAGAGAGAAGAATATGTTCAGCCCCTCCCCCCGAAGCTTTGAATATTTGGTGTTGATTACTTCAAAGCTCAAAAAATGGTATTCGGACCAGCCCCAACACACAAACACACATCTATCTATCTGAAAATAATTCACAGTAATACATTTTAATACACATACAGTAGAACTCTCACATGGCTGGATGGCAAAGCAAATGAAACATTATATACACTGGACAAAATTCTAACAAAAAGAGTTTTCAAACTCAATAGACTTTCCTAATATGACTCAGACTGATTGTTTGAATGTCTTACATTAAGCCTTTTCCCTTTTTCACCTAAACTGGGCCTCACCATCAGATGAAATTCTCATAATAAACCACCTCCATTAGCACTAGTTGCTAATTTTGTGGGTTGGGGAATAGAATTGGCCCCACTGCATGTGTCCGTCTCAGTGTGTGTGTGTGCGCGTGTGTGTGTGTTAATGTGTGGGTGTATTATATTTCTGTTCTGAGCCAGTAAGAGTTAGCAACTCTGAGAGTGAGCAATTGCTACTAAAAAACTGATATTTCTCCTGCATGGGTTTTCAAAAACATATCAAACCCAATACCGAACCCTTCTAAAAAGTACAGTAGAAAACATTTTCAATCCAATTCTTCTCCAAAAATGATTTATCGTGTGACTCAAGGCGAGCTCTGAACGTATGGAAGGAAGAGGAAATGTGCAGGTCGGATGTGAGTGTGGTAGATTCAACCTTAAGATTGCGAGTTAAAAGGGGGGCTGTCAATGCAGCGGGACATAAGTGACATCAATCATACACTCTAACACCTATTTTGAGGTTTAAACCACCACTTCAGTCCTATAAGTGCACATTTAAGTGTGTGTGTTTGTATGTATGTGTTCAACTACACGTTATCGCCTAACCCTACCCACCACGTTTAAATAGCATCTCAGAGCGGCACGAGTTCAATCCCCCTCAAAGAGACAGTGGCACACAGCTCAAACACACCAGTGCTAATGAGAGATTACACTGGCTTAACCAAATCACTCACAAAACAATGGTCTCAGTAAACACACACACATACACTGAGCAAACACTTTATTCAGCCACATTAACATTAGCAGCTAATTAAATGCATTATACTGTACTGCAGATGCATTAAATATGCTAACATGGACCCCTAAATTGCATTTTTATTATATTCATGATTGGACAATGATTTAGTTTTTTTAGAGAGTACAAATGAAGATAAAAAAAAATAAAAAATCCTTGTGAAAATATGTTTTATTTGATGAGATTTCAGTTAATTTGCGGTCATATAGGAATAAATATGACTCACTGATTCACTGATTAGTTATTCATGTCTAAAATGTATGTTGTTTATTTCTACACTGAAAAAAAAAAAGGTCTACAAACAATTTTTACTCAGAAATTGCTTGTGAATTTCACAATTATTTACAAAGACATGGCAAGTAACACAATTAATTAAACATGATTTTTTTAGGAAGACTCCAATAACTTTATTTGCAGCTTCAAAAAAAAATTTTTTTTAGACTGTAGAAGTACACTTTCTCTAGAAGTGTACCCTAATATTTGCAAATTAAATCAAAGCCGATCTTTTTTTTCTCACTAAAATATATTATTTCCTGCATCAAAATCTCCCACTGCCTCTATGAGCTTTAAATTAGGCAATATTGTTTTTTTTTTGTTGTTTTTTTTTAATCATGTTGTCTCTCTCCCTCTTCCCCTTTAACAAGTCCACAAGCCAGTTATGAGAAGGCAAGACTGCTGAATATCCAAATTCAATTTATGAGTCATTAAACCAGAGGACCACATTAATATTTCATCAGTCTTATTACACCAGCAATTGCTGGGGAGAATTCTATAAACACACAGACAAGGCTAAAGGAGCATATGTAACATGCACACACAAATATTCTTATTCCTTGGAAGCTTTTTAAATGTATGGAGTGACAGACATGCGTGCCAATCCCCAGTGGATAAATCCCAGGAAAAAAAAAACATATTTATACACATACCTGCAAACCTACTCATATAAACACAAACACAAATGCATCATGCCTATTTAAACTAAGATTTTTTTAAACTGAGTCAATTAGATTTTGTATGCTTAATAATAATTTTTTTGAAGAGTTTTTAAATTATAATTCAATAATTATAATTCAATAAACTGCATAAAAATGAAATACTATGAATCACCATTAATATATTATTATTAAAATAATTTGCATATAGTAGTAAAATATAACAAATGCAATATATTTTTGCTATATACATTTTATTCTATATGCAAATCATAATTATATATATATATATATATATATATATATATATATATATATATATATATATATATATATATATATATATATATATATATATATATATATAGCAATTATGTAGTTTATGAAACAATTAAATTTATTTAATAATGGATAATAAATGCTAAACTTTATTATATTATATAATACTTATAAATATATGTGTGTCTGTGTGTTTATCTTATTATATTACTTATTACATTTTATTTTAAATTGTATTAAACACAAATTAAGAATTTAATAATATAATGAATAAAATAATTACACTAATCTAGTAAAATCTTAAAAATAAAAAATAGGTAGCATATTTGTGTGTGTGTGTGTGTGTGTGTGTGTGTGTGTATATAATTTATTATAGTACTTTTTACATTTCATTTAATTTTTTTATATATTATACACACATCACATTTTTGCTTTTGCTTTTTAAATGCAATAATATATATAATTTATTACATTTGCATTATTTATATATAATTTGTTAATTAAAGAGTATATTAAAATACAAGTATATTTTAAATTAATTGTATAATATACTGTACATGTATATATATATATATATATATATATATATATATATATATATATATATATATATATATATATATATATATATATATATATATATATATATATATATATATAATATATATATATATTTACCATACTGTTGAAACACTTTTTTTTTTCCCAGAATTTATGACATTATTACAAACATAATTCTATAAAACTATTATAAACTATTAAAAAACTTTTATAATTCATTTTCTCTACTGCTGTAAAAGAAATAAATACTACATTCTCGGTTTTCAGTTGTGCCATTACTTTAACCCTCCGTGGCTTCTGTCTCCTAATCATCTGCTAAAAGCCTGGAACCAAATCAAAGGCATGAACAGGGAGGGGAATCTCACATGGGCATTGTACTGAAGATCAAAGTTATGTTAGAGCCCCGGAGGAGGTAAAGTGGGGTCTGCCAGGCTTCTGCCAGCATTCCCGCAAGCAACAGTGATTCTGCTGCTATTAAAAGGGTGGTTGGATCCGGTTGGCTTACGGAGAAAGACATACTGCAGGGTGCTGGTGGGCCAAAAGTGTAACAGAGGTGAGGCCCCTCGAGACTTTGCTCAATGTTCACTCTCTCTCTCTCTGTCATGAATAATGCACAAAACTGTGCTGACCTTTCTATCCAGGGTTCACTTATACACCGGACTCAGAGTACGCTCAGTTGAACTTTGATCAATGCCAACGCAAGATTCGTCCCAGGATCTCATGGCTTTGTAATAATATGCTCAGTGTATTTCTGTCAGCCTGTGTTATTTTTACACTGACATGCCAGATTTTACAAATGTTTGTCAAGACATGACAAATACTGTATATGCTGTATATACTGTTTGAGTTGTTTTTGCTGCAGGCTGTGGTTTAGGAAACATTTCTTGACTAAGTGGAGGGAAGATGCGGTTAGAGAAGTTGTTTATTTATCAGACTGGCAAAATGGCAGGTATATTCTTCCTTTTACTCCATTATTTTAGTCAGTTTGTTGCAACATATGCACTTCCATTATTTCTGAGTGAGTGTATTTTCCTTAATTTGAGATGAACCGTTTAATGTTTACAAATGTGTGCTCCTACTTCTTAATTAGCAATGCTACTCGCAAATAAGCCATTAAACCAAAATGATTTAATGTTTATTATTATTACTTAAAGGTGCACTCTGTATTTTTACTTATGGCTTAAATCTGATTTTCTAGAAGACTGGTATGACTAGAGTCATTTAATGGAAGCGTACAAATTAAAATGTAAGAAAAATATAAGATATTTTATTGTTTTTGAAGAGATCCCTTATGATAACAAAGGCTGCATGTTTACTGATACAGTGAAACAGTAATATTGTCAAAGTTTTCGATTTCAATACGTTTTAAAAATTCTATTTATTTCTGTGATGAAAAAGCTTTTCAAAAGTGTATTTCTGGGGGAACAGTGTGGTTTTTTTTTTAAAATGATTTCTTAATTAATAGAATTCAAAATCATTTGCAATGTTACATAGGTCTGTACTGTCACTTCTGAATAATTTAACGCATCATTGCGAAATAATTTTTGTATTTCTTACAAAAAAAAAAGAAACAAAAAAAACTCCAAACTTTTGAATAGTAGTGTGCTTATTTCATTATGCACAAAAATAATGAGTGCACATTAAAATCAAGGATACAACATATAAACAGCTCATTTATAACTTTATACTCAACTTTATAGGCACCAAAAAAAAAAAAAAAATCACAATTAGAAACAAAAATGATTGGAGTATGTTTTAAAAGAAAATACTTCAGTTTTCTACTTTAAAAATCCTTGTTTAATTCAATATATCGCTTAAGGTTTTTTTTTTTTTTTTTTGTAATTGTGAAATTTACTAGCAATTTCTGAGTAAAAACTACATTTTTTTTTTCCCAGTGTGCTTTGTTGATGGTTAATTCTATAAAAATGACACATTATGTAATCAGATTTATATTTGGAGTAAAGCAACTGAATTAAATTAAATTAGTTGCTTATTGAATTTACACCATAATATATAACATGCTAATATTTAATTTAGTTGTAATTAATTGTAGTAATTGATATTACCTCGTATGGCGTTCCCAATAACAGTCACGCTGTCATAAGCAATGTGAATGATACCGCATATACTGTACGCTACAAGTGAGCAGTGCAACGTGATGTAACAAAACTCCTATTATAAGTGAATCAGTGAAACTGTCTAGACTGCAAGCTGCAAAACATCTATATAGGTATATAATTGTTGCATGGGAAGTACGTCGAGGAGTACAAAAATATTCCAGCAACTGAATGAAAATGTAAAACAAGCATATTGCTACCATTCTGGGAATGAGTGATCTCTTGAGTAGAAGTAACGTGATAATGTAACGTCCCCCATATTGCTTATAAGTAATTTAACCTCAGCTGATTCAGCCGCATTCCAAAATTCCACAAGTGTCACTTCAAAATATTATTCTATTTCCTGTCCCACTTAAAGAGCAAGTCACAAGCTGAGAATAGGATCCATCTTTAGGTTTTGCCGTGTGTGTGTGTGTGTGTGTGTGTGTAACCCTGAGAAAAAACACGCTCAGATGCTCTGTCTGCTGGAGAGGGTGAGAAGAGATGATAGCCTGATTAAAACAAGATGTGAGGTCTGAAAACATTGATCCACCAAATGCATTTCATATCAGCTCGAGTCCTGAGACATGGGACCTGATTAAAAGATAATGGCACATTACTCCCTGGAGTAAAAGGCAGAGAGAGAGAGAGAGAGAGAGAGAGAGAGAGAGAGAGAGAGAGAGAGAGAGAGAGAGAGAGAGAGAGAGAGAGAATGAGAGTCTTCTAGGTGACAGAAAGAGCCTCAGCACGTAAAGCAAGAGAGGACACAGCATTCATCAGATCTGAAATCCATGACTGCTCCTTCACGCTAGAGCTCCGCGATACAGCCAAAAAATCATATCTTGATATTTCTCAGCCTTCTGATGATATTCGATATATAGTAGGCTTGGTGCTTATGTATTTTCTCTGAAACCTTTTTTAAATTAGAGAAAGTGTGTCAATATCATGCAAACAGCCATTGAAGTCAATTATATTCAGAATGTTTAACCCAAGTAGTAAAATGCATTCAAAATATTCATGGTTGAACTTTGTGGTTGGACTATTTTCATGGTTTAAGTGAAAATATCATGACTTCAAGTTAATTATTTACATACACCAAAATAACAACAAATGCTAGTAGTATTAAACAGATTTATTTACCTTGATTTGATATTTTAATACATGAAGATTTTTGAGCTGAAAACACAAATTAATCGAGTCATTACAGATTTGACTAATTCAAATTTAAATCTAACAAAATTCTAAATATCAGAGAGGCTATTAAAACATCTTAACACTCACATACCATCAACTCATAAGAGAATAATTGATATTAACGGGGAAAAATTTGTCTAATAATGTGAATAATTAGACTAATTTGTGCTGTGAGATTATGGTAGTGTAGAATCATTCCCGTGATTCAAAGTCAAACTCAAAACTGTTCACAGGAATGCCTGTGCAACATACATTTTCTTGTACAAAATCATTTTATATATAAAAAAATATATATTTGTAGGTAAATATGATTGTTGATCACTATATATTGTTATAGTGGCGAATATAAATGAAGAGCTTTTCCTTGTGATCACGTATTGAAAAACTGGGAAATTTTAATACATTTTAACCGTGTTAAAGATGCTGAATTTAACCAGACATGCACAGTTTGTTTGAAAACCAAAACAAAACAACACTCAATCACACACCAGCCCACTGCTGGATGCAATATATATTCACATCCATTCAGTTGTTTGTTGATAGTTTTTTGGCTGCTGCATTATTTACTATCACACGTCCCCTCCTCTCTCATTCAAATCTTTCTATTGACTTCACAAAGATCATCCTTCTATCTGTATTCCAGAAAAGAACCACAGATTCCTTTCAACAGATACTTGACATACACTAAAACCTTAAGGACACTCAGAGGGCATCCTGAGCCTAACTGCTGCATATACTGTACGAAACATGCTTTCATAATCAGGCGAGTGACATCAGCCCTTAATTAGAAAGTTGTGAACTTTAAAGTCTCGCCTCTTTTTCATTCAAGGTTTTCAACAACAATGAAAAGATTAAAAGACTTCTGAGCCAGCAAGCCAACCTTAAAAATCATTTGGAGCAGCACATAGTGAGAAGATAGAGAGAGGAGAGAGAGACTGCTGCTCTTTCAATCCCTTTTTCATCACAACAGAAGCTGACAACTGACAGCTGCAGCCCTCCATCTGACAAACACACACACTGTCATCACGGGCACAGCATTGCCCTCAGAGACTGCAGGTATCCACAGTATGTGACAATAACCAGCTCTGTTATGCAGATCTGTGAAAACACACACACACACACACACACACACACACACACACACACACACACACACACACACACACACACACACACACACACACACACAGTTGAACAGCCCTGGCAGAGTTAGCAGAGAAGAAGGACAATCTTGCAGTATAAGGAAGGAATAATGTCTGCTTGTTTCCTTACTCACTGCTTAGCCAGTTCCTTTCGGTCACTTTGTGATGTGACGTCCATGAATGTACTCAAAATCATACAATCATCTAAATCTGAGTGGCTGGCAAGTCAGGGTGATTTTATTGGTCCAATGAGAGATGTGTCATAATTAAAAGTCACAAAGTCATGTTTACAAGACACCAGGCTGCTACAACAAGCACTTCCAGAATGAGATGCTCGATTTGGCAAACTTTGCATGACGGCCTGAGATAGTAGGTGGTTCTTGGCCAGAATTAGCTGAACAGTGGACCAGCTCTGCATTTCACAACATCTCTACACTCCTGTCTGTCTGTGCAGGTACAAGCTGTTTTTGGTATCTCAACCTCCCTCACCTGTGGAGAGTTAAAAAAATTCACTCAAACTTGTCACCTTCCTTTCCCTCTCTCTATGCCTCTTTGCCTGACATGATTTTTATAATAGTACAAGCTCCTTGATCAAAATATTGTGTTGTTCCTGGAGCAATGTTCCTTATGAACTAACGATTTTACTAAGAATGATGTGAAGATATAGGGACAGATTTACTAAACAGGGCAAATTAACGTTAGAGTGCAATTCCATAAAAGTGCAGATGGGAGGGGACAATGCACACATTAAAGAACACAGACGCATCTAGATCATTTCCATAATGACCAGCGTAATCTACCAAGAGCAGCGCAAATTACTGCCTACTATAAGACATTATTTTTTGGATGTTAAATAATGCCACCAATAGCAGTAATTTGACGAGCGCAAACATTAGTAAATCGTGTTGCGTGAGTCATTTTAATACTCTCCTGCCATAAATTTTGCATCTGAAAGGGAAACGCCTACAAATGTATATTCAGTAAGGTCAGGCACAAAAATAACTGCGTCCACGCTTTTCAGCATTAATTCTTCACTGACAGTAATATTGTAATGCAAAAAGACAGTTTGCGCTGGCGCAAGCAGTTTGTAAATTTGGCCCATAGAAAAAATTATTTAAAAAAAAAAACCCTAGTTAAAAACTGGCACAAATTACCAAATATATTTATTTTTTTCCCTTTCTATAATAAAAATGTTTTAAATAAAATGTGTCTTGAATACAGTTTTAAATATTAATACAAAATCATTTTACATCCTGTTAATCTTTTGTATTATCTGTTTAACAAACACCAAATGTTTAATATCATCATCATTTAGGAAGTGACATATTTGCTGTGGAAACAACAGCACATACTACAAGCATTAGGAAAGAATTCTGAAGCAAAGCGATTCTGTGATATTTTGTAGTAAGCAACAAACAACAACAACAAAAAAATCCATCCAGTTAAATAAAATTTGTCAAAAAAGATAAATCAATAAGTGAACACTCTCATATAAAGATAACTGTCAGTCACTAATGGCTAATTAGCTCTTAATTTCCATCTTGCAAGATTACATTCTGTTGATTTTATTCTTGTCCATTCTAGTCACTGCAGAAGCTATATGCTATTATATTGAGTAAAAATTATTAATAATTATTTTGTTAGTATGAGGGATATATTTCCCTTTCATGGTCTAATATACTGTAAACTTTTACAGAAATACTTTGTTAAATTACAGTGCAAGAGTCCCAAAGTTACTGACCTGACTATAGGGTTAGAGCTTTGATTGGTTAATAGGACTGTTCCAGAAGCAACAAAAGCTGCTCACCCAGGAACCCTACTTGTGAAATCACACTGAGTGTCATTTTTTGGACCTGCTCTCTGGCTCAGAAAGTTTTGATGCTTTCTCTAACAACCCAAATCTGATCCTCGCTGTCTCCCCCTTCTTTCGTCTACTCCATAAGAACCATATGATTCGGCACTATCACTGCTTTAGCCCGCTGGCTGTCAGACGGCTGTTTAAAGAGACAATTTCTGTAGTCCATTACGGCTGATAAATTGGATTTAGACCAGAGAAGCAGTGCGAATGAGTGGCTAAATACAATGCTTGACACATTCTCTTGGCTGAGAAATGCTTGTGCTGGCTGCGACGGCTAGAGCAGTAAGACAATTATCATACGGAGAGTGGCAGAGTCCTCGATCAGGCCTAAAAACAGAAGCAGGCAGACAGGCTTGGGTCTCAGCTTTTTGGAAAATGAAACTGTTTATGCAGGACAGTCATTTTTTTTTTTTTCAGATTTTCCTCATTCCGATTTGGACGGCATTTGGAGTTTGGTTAGCAGAGCTGAAATGATCTGGAAGATTTTGTTTAGGCGCATATATATATATATATATATATATAAAGAGACTTCTTTAAAAAAAACATTACAAGTCTTACTGATCCCAAACTTTTAAATGGTAGTGTAAAGTTTTGGATCGGTAAAACTTGTAATGTTTTTTAAAGAAGTCTATATTATCAAGGCTGCATTCCTTGGATCAAAAAATACAGAAAAAAAAAACAATAATCTTGCAAAATATTATTACAATATAAAATAATGGTTTCTATTTTAATATCCTGTGAAATATAATTTATTTCTGTGATGCAAAGCTGAATTTCCATCAGCCATTACTCCAGTATAAAGAGTCACATGATCCTTAAGAAATAATTCTTATATGCCGATTTATTATAATTATCAGTGTTGGCAACAGTGTGTATATACAGTATACATATATATAGCACTTAAAAAAAACCAACAACCTTTGTTTAGTTAAAAGGGATGAGTCTCAATCAGCTATTGTTTTAAACACGCCATCTTTTTTCTTTATGTGGTGGATGATACAATTTCTTTTTATGATGATGTTTTGTGAAATGGACAACAGACTTTTCATTGTGATTTAATTGAATACTGATACCAAATCTTGTCTCAACATCTCAACAGACTGCACTAGGTCTGATTTACTTCATTTTCAAATTATGTATTGATTATTTTACAAATAAGAGTTTGATCTTCAAATTCTGATTAATTGAATAACACTGCATGATACATAATGTAATAACAATAACAACAACAATGCATGAAATTATACTAATGATAAATACATTAATTATAAAAAAAATTTTTTGCTACCATCTATACATTATCCCTTAAAACAAACATTATGAATATTAATTATGCTACCTTTATGGCTTAGAATGACTGAAGACTACGTGTCATTATAAGATCTTGACATCATAGCACTCAAGACTGGATTGAAGTTATCATCCATGACCTTGAAGTCGGCATCTTACTGCCGAAATATTCTGTGGATGAACTGTCCCTTTAAATATGCCGGTTTCATCAATGGATTCATTCAATTAGGATTCAGTGACACATAATGACTGCTAATTTGTCAGCGTGTGATTTGAAAGCATTGAAAATGAATTCTTTTACCATTCAAATGCTAATTGCACAGTTATTTATAGAGTATAATAGTGCTCCTCTTCATGCTGGCTGAAAGACAAAAGCTTCCTGTGACACTCAAACACACACACACACACACACACACACACACACACACCCATGCAGAGCCGCACAGATGGAAATTACACAACCACGGGGCTAAAAGATAACCTAAGTCCAGAAGATTAATGAAGAAGCGTTTCATAACTGCATGGACAGCAGTTCCGCTCACCTATTTGTCTTCACAATATTGATAAATATGCAGTCTGCAACGATGCCTCCAGTTAACCTGAAAGTGCCTCAGTTACGAAGCAAATACGAGACTCATCTGCTGAGATAAAAATGGTTCAGGATTCCAGAACTGACAGGTCTCCTTCAATGTGTCACGGGTGAGCTCTCTCGCAATGATCTCAAAGTGTTCTCGTCGGGGCCGGGCGGCATCTATCCGATACACAGCTTTATATCAGGCCATTAAGGAACTAATATCATGATTTAGGCCTGCGGCGCTGTCGCCTTTATGGCCCGAGTGCGTTTTTTACAAGCTGCACAGATTAGTTTCTGTCTATCGCTCAGGGTAAAACATGTAATCTAACATCTCATAAGACCAAGAAAAAGGGCGATAAGAGTGGAATTTTTCTTGCCTTTAAAATCTAACCTTCAAAAATGGATTTGCGAGTGTGTCAAGATAAGCCGGGAATATAAACTGACACATCGCCTAAACGGCTAAATGTGCAATACCAACGGTTTTAATAAGACTGCCATTCGTGGCATCAATGTTTGTTTACATGCTACTGGAATATTATTGCCTCGCATGTGATATAATCGGTAGCACGTGCTAAACGGAAGAATATCTAGAGTCAGGCAACAGGCTGGATTTGTTGCTATTATACTGAAAAGTTTCACCTGCTACATTCTTTAAAATAAAGGTTCTTTATTGGCATCGATGGTTCCATAAATAACCTTCATCATTTATGGAACCTTTCCAATGCACAAAAGGTCCTTTATATACTCTTAAAAATAAACCATCAATGCCAATAGAGAACCTTTAATATCCATGGAACCATTTATTCTATAAAAGACAAAAGGTTCTTTAAAGTGGGGGGGGGGGCGATTCTCTCTCGATAAAATGGCTTTTTAAGAAGGTTACTTGGGGAACCAAGAAGGTTCTTCTACTGCAGAGGTTCTCAACTCTGGCCCTCTATTTAAGAGTAGAAGAGCATGAAAAGTGTTCTTGAGCTGCTCTAAAAATGTTTGTCTCACTAATAAAAATTGGTTCTTTTAAACACTGCTCACTAAAAGGTTCTTTGGGGAAAAAAAAAGTTTTTGGCATCACTTTTGAAACCTTTATTTTTAAGAGTGTATCTTTGACAAACAAGCCGTATGACATATCTACACATTAATATGATGATATTATATTACAATATATTAGTTAATATAATTGTTTTAAGAGATGCTCAGGTGTTAAATTTTGACACAAGCCCTCTAAAAATGCGCCGATGGCAATGCGCCCAATGTGCCTGGCAGCGCAATCCTCAGCTGGGCAGCTGCAGACCGTGGCCCATTTAACAATGTTAACATATTTATGGAGGGGGAAGCTGAGATGATGGCCAACTCATGAGTCCTGGTGACAGGTACTCGTTTAGACCATCTCCTCTGCCATTACTACCCCTCCCTGATCAAATGGAGACCATCTGTCTGCATAGCGACACAAATACACACACACAGACAGATGTAAATGCCCGAACAGCACGGCCCTCGATTATGAGTCTCTGCGTCTCCCAAGAGCCGCATCTGCAAATAATGATAGATGCTGGTCATTTTTCAGGGATTGATCCTGTGCATCTTCTCTGGGCCTGTGCCATCTGCAGCCTCCAAGTGCTCTCTTCTCCGGCCCCGTGGCTATCGCGCTCAATCCTGAATAATAAATATCGGCTAGCATTTCAGGACGAAACTGCAACTCATCTGAGCTTATGTTTCCTCTAAAACTAGACTGAAGGAAAGATGTAATTCTAGACCGACGAGGGCATCGTTTTATGAGGTCCATTTTGGGATTAAACGATGTAAGCGTCAGTGCAGCCTTAAAACCAATTAATCTTAGTCTGTTTCTGTGATATCGTTTTACTCGCCATGATCCGATTCATGTAGAATTTCCTTCATATGACTAAAGAACCAAATCTTTTCAAGTCTAAAACAGGATTGTGTTCCATTCAAAACTGAGAACTACTTTTAAATTCCAACGATTTTCCTGTATTTTAATTGGTGTAGCAGAAAGGTTGTGGATTGCCACTTGGATTTTAATGCAAGGAAATAGAATTAAAATGAACAGCTAGAACAACAGTTAGAACAATAAAAACATAGAATGAAAGATAGAACGACAGAATGACTAAAACGACAGACTGATAGAATGGACAACAGATAGAATGATAGACAGACAGACATAATGACAGATCAACACAACGAACAACATATGATAGAATAGCAGAACGACAGAAACAACTAAAAATGATAGAACGATAGATAGATAGAATGATAGAACGTTAGATAGAACAATAGATAGAACGATAGATAGAACGATAGATAGAACGATAGATAGAACGATAGATAGATAGATAGATAGATAGATAGATAGATAGATAGATAGTTACAGACAACGAACAAACAAAAGGATGGTAAAACAACAAGTGTCCCATGAAAGCTAAGAAAGACGCAAATCTGTGCAATCTAATGTAATTTTCCACTTGTTCTGAGATTATCTGTGACACACAAAACACACAAAAAGGAGCCTATATATGCTATATAGACATAGTGTCACAGTATTCATAGCCACATAGGAAGAACTAAAGACATTCTTTAAGAATAAAAAACAGTGATCAGTGGCCAGGGAATGGACTCTTAGTTGACTAGTACGCTTCTTCTGAGAGTGTTTGCCCATTATGTAGTCGTTGGGTAGAGTGCGATATCAGAGGTGAAGGGGCTTTCATCTGTTAAGTGTAATTTAAATCTTTCATTGATTTGGACTTGAAGTGGTGCTCAGGCTAATTCCAGCGGAACAGTAATTCTTCACACCCCTGCATTCAAGCAGCCGCGGACGAGAGTAAGGAGCGGTAGCTGGCAGAGCTCGCGTGTCTCAGTAATGCACCGAGACAAGGGGGAGATTTTCTAAATGTAATGGAGAACTTCTCAAAGGTGTTAACAGTGCTGGACAGGTTACATTTAAATGGAAAAAAAAAGGGAAAAAGGCGAGAGAAGTAAGGAATGGAAAAAAACTATACAGCAGTTTGTCTGTGATATACAGTACAGTGTGATCCAAAAGTCTGAGAATGTATTGAAAATCTGTGATTCCAAATGTAATTTAAATAATAATAATAATAATAAAACTACTTTAAAATTCCAAAAAGCATTTAAAAAGATACCATTAATTATTAATTAAAGGGGTCATCAGATGCAAAATTCACTTTTACATGGTGTTTGAACATAAATGTGTGTTGGCAGTGTGTGTACATAACCACCCTATAATGATAAAAATCCACCCAGTGCCCCCCCAAAAAATAAATCCCTTTCCCAAATCAAGCCATTCACAGATTCTAGCCTGATGTACGTCACACAGGCCAAGGTCCCTCCCACGATTGTTGAATGACACTGGTGTTTTACCTTAGACCCGCCCTGAGTGAGCTGTCATCAGTCCGCCATTGTTTTGATGCCAGAGCAGGGGTAGACAAGATTCCCGACATCTGAGCCACTGAAGACGCAGTCGATTATGCCTGTTTTTGAAGGGAATGCGCCCCTCGATCTACCTAAATGCATCTATCTTCACGCGAATCATTCGTGATCCAGCTTCCCTTACAGAAGAAGTTTTTTAGTTTTTTAGTTTTTTTATGAATCTTTGCAAATTGCCTTTCCTATAATTTTCTAGTTAGCAAGTTCCACCACTAAATGCGGCTAAAGTTTACAGTGTCATGAGATTGGCTCAGAAGAGAGGGTAAGCGGAGCTAATTAGCATTTAAAGGGACATGCACTGAAACGGCTTGCTGTGAACAGAGCAGGATAAAAAGGGTGGTGTTTTACACTACCACTGAGTATGTTATAGACTTTTCACAAAGACCCTAAAGAATCATACCAACTTGTGGAAAATGGGCATCTGATTTCCCCTTTAATAAATATAATTAAAGGGATACTCCACCCCAAAATGAAAATTTTGACATTAATCACTTACCCCCATGTCGTTCTGAACCAGTAAAAGCTCCGTTCATCTTCGGAACACAATTTAAGATATTTTGGATGAAAACTTGGAGGCTTGAGACTGTCCCATAGACTGCCAAGTAAATAACAGTGTCAAGGTCCAGAAAAGGTAAGAAAGTTGTCATCAGAATACTCCATCTGCCATCAGACGTGCAATCTGGGTTATATATTAAGTTATCTGATGTTAGATGGAGTATTCTGACGATGACTTTCATACCTTTTCTGGACCTTGACACTGTTATTTACTTGGCAGTCTATGGGACAGTCTCAAGCCTCCAAGTTTTCATCCAAAATATCTTAAATTGTTTTCCAAAGACGAACGGAGCTTTTACAGGTTTGGAACGACATGGGGGTAAGTGAATAATTTAAAAAAAATTCATTTTGGGGTGGAGTATCCCTTTAAGTTTTTAGGAACATGTACAACATACAAACAGCCTAACCTTGCCTTGTCATAAAAAGTTACAATTATTTACACAAGGGTCTTTAGTCAAGTAAATTTAAAAAGACGGCTGAATTCACTGTAAGGATAAATTGCATTTATAGTGTATTTTTTAATAAATTACTAGATCTAAAAGAAAAAATAAATAGCCATCATACTAACCCAGATAATATATTATAATTTCTAATTTAAAAAGTTTGT
Organism: Cyprinus carpio; assembly: GCF_018340385.1. Lineage (NCBI taxonomy): Eukaryota > Metazoa > Chordata > Actinopteri > Cypriniformes > Cyprinidae > Cyprinus > Cyprinus carpio. Next base: position 18,734,460 of record NC_056607.1, read on the forward strand.
ATTAAATTAGAAAAATGCAAAACAGAACCATTTTCTTTACTAGACTTTTGAACACCACTGTATGGCACTGTCGTGACAAGGACAAACAATATTATATGAGGACTTACCAGTCAAGAACATGGAAGGAACCAGGAAAAAAGGGTGCAGTGATGGCATATGATGTAAAAAAAAAAATTGCAGGTGTCTTTAAAACATAGCTGCAGAGCCATAGAGAGCCATTCTTCAAGCATGATGCTTGATGTCGAAATGGCACCTTTGTGCGAAACCAAAAAATTCTGAGAACGCCACTCCGAGGCATATTACCAACATCTGCTACCTTCTCTCTCTTTCTTTCTTTCCCTCCCTCTCTTTGCCTTCCTCTCTGTTCCTCCATGTCACAGAAAGTGTCACAGTGTCAGGCAGAGGCGAGGACCTGTCACGCAACACAAACACATACCACCTTAATGAGAACTCCTTCCTGCCTCCTCCACAACTATCCGTTCTGAACCCACACACACATAAACACATCACAATAGACTGTCACGTCCAGCCCCAATACCCTCTCCAGACTTTGTGGCTTTTGGATTTGGCGTGACAATTCAAATGAATTCAAAAAAAGTTGGAGAGATTGCAAACTGCCATCCTGTTGTGCCCTCTCCAGCGGAGAGTAAAAAACTATAATTGCTTCACCATCGCTTTGGCGGAATGGACGAACAATACGGCGGAAGTGACAGGCAGTGAAAGGGAAGATATATTCCATTTGAGAGTTTTGAGCTTATGAGAGTTCAGGGCCTTTTTTTTTTTTTTTTTGCTTGTGTGGTAATCAATGCTCTCTGTGCCCTTTCCATCCACAGGGAAGACATTATACACTCCCTTCCAATGGGATGCCCACTGCTCTGATATAATGTAATTCCATAAACACAGACTTCTGGGAAATAGAGATGGAGGGAAAAACGCCAATCTTTCCATTTCGAGACAAGACATTACTAGCAATTCATTCATTTGCTGTGCTTAAAGTTTATTTTGTTTACATGTCCAGGTTACTTTAACTAGTCAGTCACTTGGTTCAAACCAACTGGATCATGAGAAAACATTAAACAAAAATGAGAAATAAATATTTTGTAAGGTGGCAAATTCATAAATTTACACGATAGTTAGGAAATGTGAAACATTGGCTTGACCACTCCATGAAAACGTGTTGTTTGAACCCTATCTGAAACCTGTAAAATACACCCTGGCAAAACAGTTTAAGCTAGATTCAGCTTTTTTCAGAAGGGTCGGTATGGTAAAACTGTATATTCTTGCACAGTGTTTTAAAAGAAGGATGTCATGCACATTTCTGGAGGAGGTCACTTTAGTAAGCGATAAAAGAAGTGGAGTGGCACAAGCCTCTCTGTGTCTATCTGAGGGAGTGCTAATAAATAATGCTTCTTCTAAATACCTGCAATGAGCTTTGCTAAATCAGCCATGAAAGCACAAAGTAATCTCAGAGCTGTGTTTCTGTGATCCAACAGAAAAAAAATAAAAAAATAAAAAAAATTAAAACTAGACAGTGATGCATGCAAGTCATGGATGTAAAACAATAGGGATAGAGGCTGGGGAAAAGCTTTCCGGAAGGTAATGACCACTGGGGTCTGAGGTGAAGGGTGTGTTGTTTGTTGACTAGGTCATTTAGCGAAGGACAAAAATCAAGTCTCGCTCCTTCATATCCTTTATCCAACTAACACAATGAAAACAAATCAAACAGAAAGATTTAGGGAAATTAATAAAATAAAGTTTTGGCTAGTTCTGCTCACAGTTACTTTAGCAAATCCTAGATCCCCTGAAACTAGTGAACCCTCGCTTTGGACTCTATCATTTTCCAATCACAATAGAATTATTCTAAAAACACAGGTGAACTGCTTAATGTGTATCAAATGTGTCTTCAAATGTGTCTTTTGATGCCATAGACTACAAAAAATGATGATCCCTTGTATAAATAAATACATTTTTTATATATATATATATATATATATATATATATATATATATATATATATATATCAAATAAATAAATAAATAATTTGTTTGTTTGTTTGTGTGTGTGTGTGTGTGTGTGTGTGTGTGTGTGTCCCTGGACCACAAAACCAGTCACAATGGTCAATTTTGTGATATTGAGATCTATACATTATCTGAAAGCTGAATAAATAAGTTTTCCATTGATGTATGGTTTGCTAAAATAAGACAATATTTGGCCAAGACACAGCTATTTAAAAATCTGGAATCTGAAGGTGCAAAAAAATGTAAATATTGAGGAAAATCGCCTTTAAAGCTGTCCAAATTAAGTCCTTAGCAATGCACATCACTAATCAAAAATGATTGATTTTTATAGAGATTATAAATCTATAAGTAATTCCTTTTAAGTATTTGAAATTTAATTTTTCCTGTTGTTCTTCTGTACACACATTGCCAGACAGCCTTTGATTTTCTTGAAAAGTGAAAACAAAGTCGTTGAAATGAAGAAAAATAACAGCTCCAGAGGAAAAACATGACCAGTGGCAACATGGTGGAGACTGATCTACACCTGAATCACACTTCGAACGATCCAGTCAATAACTGCATCTCTACTCAAACGTACGCCCCTGAACGGTGAAGTTCATGAAAAAGAAAAAAGAAAGAAACGAAAAGAAAGAACAACTAGCGGAATAAAACAGAAAATTTAGCCCTTGTCTGTCCAATTATATAACTGCAGCCAGAGATTCCCAAATATCATCCTGATACTAAGAGAAGTCCAGATTGTTTACAGTCTAAGAAATGGCACATTTATGATTATACATCCCGAGTGTCATTAAACAAATTAGATATTAAAGTGCAAACTGGTCCAAGCCATCTATGGTAGCATCCACCAAAAGAGCCAAGAAAAGAGAGAGAAGCGCTACGGCTTTATATTAATATCCTGCTTTTGATTTCAAACAGCAGAATAAGAATTCATAGCGCTTTGAATGAGAGGCACAAAACAGTCGCAATGATTTGTGGGCTGGAATGCATTTTACATGGCTCATGTACTCTGCCTGCATTGCAGTCAACCAGATGGGGAATTCGGTGTCTGGGATCATTTCACTTAACGGAAGCATTGACCGCTGGTCGGGCCAGCCTGCGGTTCCACATCTTCACTTCTCGTCTGAAACTCCTCTGCATAAATTGACTGACAGAAAGCGCTTCTAAGAACTCAACCGCAGGGACAAACAAAGACGCGAGTCAGATGAAGCTGTAATTAGCGCATGTAATTAGACCTAAATTCTGAAATGCAAATGCTATCAAGGCTCTGGCATGAATAAGAATCCCTTAGACGGAGATCTTTGGCGATGGACGTTCTCAAGATGTGTATAGTCATAATGAATAAGTCCATGGTGATGGAAAGAGCTTTGATGCCCACCTTATTTACAGACCGAGGCTGCGATAAGCGAACAGGTCTCTAATCCTGTTCCATCTCATTGCACTTGGCAAAGAAAATCCTTTAATGCATATGCCATGCTCCGTCTTCTGAATGACAGTTTTGTTTTGTAAATATGAATAATCTCTGTATCTCGCTTTTGCTGAGCTGCATGTGCTCACCAGGAAAAAAAAAAAAGATTAAGATATCTCTTACTGCAATCTTTGTAATATCAGTAAATATTTCCATTATTACAGCTGAACAAAACACTCAGTGCACTTTCATAATGTTCAGCATGAATAAATCTACTTGGAAAATCTGGCTGTTTTGTGGGACAAAGTATGCAAACCAACAGGTACCAGTACAATGGCCTTTTTCGCCCAATATGCAGATAAAACATCTCACCACGTATGGTAACGCATGATTCGGCTGTTCTGTATTGAGTGCAATAGCTTTGCGAAGGTTCATGCACGATCCGAATTCTACTTAAATGTGCATACGCACGCACACACATACGTACATGCACAGTACCATAAAAAGAACTATAATAGGATTCTTCGGCTTTTCCAGTGACTGCCTTCACTATCACACACACAGTTAAGAGCACTAATCCATGACAAATTGTCTCATCTGATCCATGACAAATCGTCTGAAGGCCAGATAGAGATGAGGAAATTGAGAGAAAAAGGAGGCAGAGAAAAAGACGGAAGGGGGAAGGGCATCAGGAGGAGTTTGAGAGACATCTGGCAGAGACAGAGAAAAAGAAAGAGAGAGACAAAGCGCGAAAGCAAGAAGGTGTGAAAAAAGAAAGAAAGAAAGAAAGAAAGAAAGAAAGGAAAAAGCAAAAAAGAAAAAGTAAAAATACAGAAGAGAAAGCACAAAGCAAATATTGTGAAATACAGAGCATAAAAGCATGAAAAAAGCAAGCAATAAGGAAAGCACAAAATACAGAAAGCATAAACAAGAAAGAGTAAAAGAAAGCGCAAAGCAAGACAAGAAATTGTGAAATATAGAAAGCGCAAAAGAAAGAAAGAAAGATTAATTTATCATTCTAGCCATGTCTTACAAGACATGTTCTAGTAAGGGTCTTAGACATTATATCTGGTTTAGCCATGAGGCTCCAGTTAACCTAAGAAAGTTTAGATATGATAAATTTATAAGATCTTGATGAGGTGAAATTTGGTTTGTTGTGGTGCATTGGTGAGAGAGAAGAGTTTGAGCATGTGAATGTAAATCATCCCAGCAAGCCCAATCAAACCTCTCCTTCATCCAATTTGCTAAGAAATCAGATTACTACGCCATTCCAGTGAGCTGAATATAATTGAATTTGGTTTTACGCCATCAATTCTTCCTTCTAATTAGTTTGCCTCAATTAAAAGTAGGTGTGGAATTAATCTCATTAATTCACAATAAAACAGCCGCACAGACATCTTCAACAACTATTATTCTTCAAATTCATTTGGTCATTATTATTGCGACTCGAAAAGACAACAGCTCTGCTCTTCGGAAAATATAGATCCATATGCATAGACTCAAACTTGCATTGCCCACATGAGCACCAAACCCAAAATTCAGCATTTGACTGTTTATACAAAAACTACCATTCGAAAGTTTGGGGTTAATAAGATTCTTGTTTCTTAAACATGTTAAGTTAACATGTTAGAATATTTTTTTTTTTAACAATCAGATGATGAATGTTTATGCTGAATGCAGTTTCTTCGAAAGTTTGGGGTTAATAAGATTCTTGTTTCTATGTAGTTACATATGCATATTTTTAATATCCATATATACAGAACATCTGTGCTTCCCAGCTCTTGGAAAAACACCAGCCACCACTGACATAAATGCATCCGGTTTGATTTTATTCAAGCAGAATTTTTTTTCTTTACATTTATTATTAGAAACTCTAGTTAACATAACTTGAGGACAGCGAAAGCATTTCTGATTCATAATCCGTTGTCGTCATTGGCTGTATACCAGGAGACAACTGTGACTCAGGTTAACTATGACCCAGCATGCACCTATGATATTGGTAATTCTAATTCTCAGGAGCGTTTTGGAGGCAAGCAAAATCATGTGAAAAGAGACGAGGTTAGTTTCTCTCTTTGTTGCTGGGTGATCGGGCAAATATTTAACAGTGGTCAGTGTATCCGGCCAAAACCAGAGCGGCCCGGGCCTTCATTTGGTAAGGAGAGAGAAGGAAGAGACACACTGCAGCCTGGGATTGTGTCATGTCACATTCTGCTCATCTGTCAATGTAGTGGATTATTTCTTGAGAGACCAGAATTGGCTGCCTGGAATCATACCGCCATCAATCTCGGCTGAGAGTGGAACGCGGGTAAGGGCCCATCCTGCACAGACTCATGGGATGCAGACGGCTTGGAGCCGGTGCCTGAACAGGTGATGGAGCAGCGGAGCGACTCAACTCGTTACTCAATATAAGCCTCAGCTGTGACTGTTTTTTTTTTTTTTTTGGTCGTTTCTCAAAAAAATAAGGTTTTGGGGGACAGAGAGAGAATTCAAAAGCAACCAAATCCATTTTGGTATTCATGTCTAGCTTCTGTTATAGGACGTAAGCCGATTTCTGCAGTATTGTGAAATGCCTATACTGCATGGAGGATTACACTTGTACAGAGACACCTCTGACCTGACAACTACTGTATCCATCATCCTCAGACAAATAATGATTCTGCTAACTGTGCAGCTAAAGCTACTCGACTGCATCAATTCTGTATTTACTACATGAACATATTCGTTTAAAAAACATTTTGCCACTATTAAATAAAGAGTGTAAAGGGAAACAGTATTTTAAGAGATGTTGCAGGCTGGACTCGAACCTGAATTGTCCACATAAGCACCAAACAAACGCAACATTCAGCAACTGATCACTTTTTGCCTGATCATTTGGTGAGCTACAAGAAAGTGTGAGCTAAAAGGAAGTACGTTGCAAGAAATGGTCAAAAACTGAAAATTTATTTATTGAGTGATTTATTACCCTGAACTCCCCCCCCCCCCCCCCTCAAAAAAAAAAAAAAATTTTTTTTTCCTATTATTGCCTTGGTTAATTCTGCAACTGTATTCAAGGCACTCAAACTTGAATGGACTCAAACGTGCACTGCCCACACGAGCACCAAAAGCTCAACGTTCAACATCTGATTATTTGTTGGTTATTGGTTTTTCTATCAAAGATTTTTTTGTCTAGCTGGAACCATTTTCTGTATGAAAGAAAAAGGTGGACGTGTTACATGCCAGACATTAACTAAACAATTCTTCCTGAAATAGAAAATGCTGTCCATTATTCAGCACAACACCTAAAATCTTAATTTCATCTTTAATAATAAATGATCATTAACAGGGAATGTAGAAAGACAAACATCTGCCTTAAACATCTTTTCAGCATCAAGGACATCAGACTACATTTCATCATTTACGAAAGCTTTTGGCTCAGGCACTTAAACTTCCACCTTGATTATGGAAATACAATGGCTCCTGGTTACACGGACACACTTCTGTCTAACCCACAGAGTAATATGGTGCTGTTCTCTCCTATCTGGATTTTGAAGCATTTTTGGCATTGATATAAAGTGTTTGTCCTCGAATATCATCGGTGGGGGTGTTTCACAGTTAAATAAATGATGACAGCTTTTCAAAATGAATCATGCTCTGCTTTCCTTTACTCAGTCTCATTTTTAATCTTGGATACTTTTTTTAATAGGCTTTGATTGCTGGATAATAGCACCATGGATAAAAAGAGAGGGGGAAAAAAACATTTCAAAATGTTAGATCTCTCTTCAGGCAATGGAAATCTATTTATATTAAAAGGTCTTCTTAATGAAACTAGAGATGGTTTTAGAATTACAAAATCAATTTTAATTTAGGTATAAATCTTAGTATTTTAATTCCCAGAAACTGCTGCTGTCCAAGTGATTATTTCAATGAGGAGCCTGTGTATTATCAAATACTTAAGACTAAATGCTTTTTTTTTTTTTTTTTTTTTTTTTACTTCAGAAGAACTGCATGTGGGTGGAGCTCAAATAAATGAAAGTTGTAAGAAAGAATCACATAAAACAAAATAATATATAATAATAATAATAAAATACAATTAAAAAATACAAAAAGAAAAACAGAAGTTCATTTTTCTTATCGAAAGTCTGCACATTTGTCAAGCAGAGCAGATGTCTTGAAATAAGCATCATCATCGAAACTCTCCATCCAAAAAAATGACTGCAATTTCAGATATTGTCTTACATTCAATACAGTTTTAGAGTCAGCTGAGATGAAAGAAGTCAGCAGGTATTAAAGAAGGGTAGCCAATGATATCTGCAGACCTGACATCAAGAAAGCTCATTAACAATACTGCCGATACACCCAGCTTTAGATGTCTGTTGTTTCAGTTAGCTACAAAACAGGGCCTTTGTGGGAAGGCTTGAGGAACTCAGTGACATCTAATTAGCCCGTTCCATGTTTTTGCACCTTTGCCATTATAAAGGAATTACATAAAAAGACTCCATTAAGTCTGGTTCATCTAATAGATGCAGTATGACACCACAGAACTAGAACCGCAGACAAAGATTTCATACTTCGAATTATGATTCAGTAACAAACAAGGTCTCACTAAGAACTGAATCTGTTACTGAATCACTTAAATGTGAAAATGTCACTTATTTTTTACAGATACATGAATTTTGGTACTGCCATGATGGTCCAACGTGCAGATGAAGTTATCTTAACATGTAAATAAAACATCTCACAAAAGTTGCAGTTTGAACAAATTTTGTTTTCGCAGTAAACATGCATGTTATACCCCCTCCCATGGTTTAGTTTTTTCCTAAACAAATGTGCCAAACCATGAGCACTTATCAATATGGTGTGGGAGCGCGTTTAAAAAGCTACAACCCTCCATTACCAAGCCCTTCTTGACCTTCCTAACACCAGAGCTGTGACTGCTCACACGCGTTCTTGTCTAACTTTTCCATATACCATGGACTAAGGTGGGGGATGATTTCTTTTTGTTGTTCAGCCGACCCCTTCAATAATTCAGGGAACACTTACTATGGGGCATGCTCTTCTTTGTACATCTCTGGCACTGTGCTCTGCTGGGCCGGAAAAAAACCTGGAAGCACGGTGTTAAAGATTCATCCGGGTCTTTCTGACATTCATCGCGCTTTTCTCTCCTTGTATTGGATTAATGAGTTTGAAGTGCTTTCTGAAGCACACTCATATACGTACGATGTCTTATAGGATGGTAAACATTAAAAATAAATGAATAAAGTCTGCAATAAATCAGGCGCTAATCAGCTATACTAGGACTCCTAGTGTGCTCCTTTTTTAAAATCGATAGTAATGAAGTAAAGAACACATTTGCTACATAATCTATAAGGACAAGAGATTGCAAATATTTAATGAGCATGCGGTGATCTAACTCGCACAGCGTTAAATTGCTTTGGAGTTCTTTGTAGCCTTGCTCCACTGCTGAAAGTATGCCACAATTGCTTCCATTTGCATACTTAGTATTGAAGAGAGACCCACCTTGCTGTCTCTCTTCCCGTCGGCCCTCATAGCGAAACACTACTTAATTGCCAAATACTTCCATAGAGCAGGCGATAGACGTAAATTGTCATTTCCACCAGAGCCTCTGTGATCAAAGCTGCTCGTATTCACAGCATGCTGATAGGAGAGTTTAGCCTCAAGCCGGTCTCGTACACACATACACACACGCAACATTGCAGTCTGGGTAACTCGCGATGCAAAACCCTTTACAAGCCACTTGTTGAAAGCAAAAACAAAGCGTTATGAGCTGGATTTCTACTTAAATCTCTTTTCATGACCGAGGTTGGGCACGAGAAGAAAGTAAGATACCAATCACAAAGTTTCATAAGCACCGCAATGAGCGCTTTATAGATTTAAGCTCACTTTTATGCAAATCTGATAGCGATAATAGTCAATATATACTCATGTCGATCTCAAAACACGAGCATTCCCAAACTGAACATCTACAATACATGGACATACAATACTGAACACTTTATGAACACGTCACTGATTCAGTGACAAAGAGCATACGGTTTAAACGAGACACTGACCCAGTATCTGTATGGCGTTGCGGCCCGGGCGGGTCACATGATGCTGTTGGATGGTCTCATACAAAGTGGCGTGGCACAGCAGTAAGCAGCTAACACTTATCCACAGACACAGGAGCCAGGACATGGCAGGAGCACCGGCTGAAGAGAAAAGACATCAAAGACAGAAGATAAAAGCAGAATGTTTATTCTATCTGACACACACCTACATGCACGTACTATTTCAGCCCTCAGCATTACTGAATATTCTGCTGTTAACAAGCATTATTTCACACTATAACTTTTTTTTAATGTCAATATAATTTAAAGGGCACCTATTATGCCCCTTTTTACAAGATGTAATATTATTCTTATGACTATTTTGAATGTGCCTCTGAAGGTTCAGCTCAAAATACCATACAGATCGTTTATTATAAAGTGTTGAAATGTGTCATTTTTGGGGCGGGTCTAAAAAGGAGTGTTTCAGGGGTGCGTCCCCTTACTTGAAAATGAGCTTCAACTTCCTGCCTGACTCCAGAAGGGGGCGGAGCCTAGACATGTCTGCTTTGCATATGGCAATAAACAGAGAGGAGAAGCAACATGAGTGAGAGGACTGGTATTCAGCCGTACATGTACGAACCGGACAGCAGAAGAAACAATATTAGACTCGTTATAGATTCATCGGCGCTGTGCAGACTGTTCGGTGTTTGACATCAAAGTACCGCGAGTGTGATTAGAGAGCAGACGACTCTTTGAGCTTTTGAATCACTCTCGCTATATTTTGATGTCATTCACCGATCGGTCTGCGCAGTGCAGATGCATCTCGAATGAGCCTAATGCGGATCAACCAGAATGTCTCGGAATGGTAGTTTGAATCATTTATGTCTTTGTATAGTTTTTCACAGCCGCTTTGTAACGATGGATGCAACACAGCCGATCGCACGCAGACAAAATGGTAGACATGGCACAACACACTGAGAGCTGAGGATATTGTAATCACGCCTGTCAGTCAATAGCAGTGGGCGGGGCTACCGCAATATGACGTCATATTGCGTGCTCGTTTTTTGAACCTAGTTTGGTTTTATGAAGATTAAAAAAAAAAGACTGGATGGATTTTTATTATTCTAAGATGGCTATATACACACAAGTCCAACAAACATTTCTGAAAAAACACCTTGTAAAAGTGGTTTTTGCATAATAGGTGCCCTTTAAAAATGACAATGTGGTTTGAAATCAGCAGGTATAGTAAAATATGACCACTGACTGACCACTAGATATTCTTAAAATTACACTAATTAATCTTAAGGCAATAACCTTGTTTTTGGTTGCAGTACTTTATGCTGAATCCTTTCATAACTAGTGCATAACCTTGGATTGATCAGCACTGCGAGACAGGAAAACAAACCAAACAAGTTAATTTATTTCTGTTTTATTATATAATGACACTGTTTAAGGGTCAAAACATATCAACCAAACCAATTAACAATAATCGACAGTATAGACAAATGTTCAGTGATGAGCCAAAATACTCAATATAGAAACTCTTGGATTGTTTAAACGAGTCGAAGTTCTCCCCAACTTTAAATTTGTAAGACAAAGGCTGACATCTGTATTGCTATTAACCCTTTTAAATTACACCTCGGCTCATCTTCTAACTAAAAATTACTAAAACTCCCTCACTTTAAATGGCAAACAGTGTTTAATTAATGGATGGCACATCTGAGTTCTCTTCAAGCTGACAGGCAGGAGCATCACTCAGTGTACCCTCAAATGACATTGAAATTTCCAATGAATATTCATCAAGCCCCAAAATTAAGCATATAATTATTAACAGCACATTGTAATCCCCTTTGCTCCACTAAAGCCTCCTTAATCCACAGTTTTGTGGAAATGTGAACTGTTCCCAGAGGAGAGCTTTTCTTTCCCTGGCTGGCAAACTGCCTTAAAAACTTCAACTGTCTTCTTCAACACTATAAAAGAAGATTTAGCACATGCAATCAAGTCTATTGACAAACAACAGAGAAAGATTATCTTTAAGCAAAATGATCAGCCTTGGACTTTAGAAGGTCACATAAACCTCAACACCGACGCAACGTATTCTGTTGCAGATTTTTCATTTTAAGTAATATAAGTCACTTCTCTATGAGACTGTGTCTGCCAGGTTGGTAAGAGCAGCTTGGGGAGTCGGTGCTCGCAGCTTCTGTATAATTAATGCACTGATCTGACAAATCATCTGTTTGGATGCTTTTACATGTTTTACTTTATAGTCCGCATGCTCATCATCATCCTCGGACACACCTGCACATGATCACCGCAAGATATTATGTACTCTACACACTTAAGATGAAGCGCCTATACATTTTTGAGGGTATAAATAAAAAAAAAAAAAAAAAATTATTTAAATTATATTATTTTCTAACGTGAATAATAATTATTATTAATATACAATTTCTGTGTGGTTTCACACATATTATTCTAAGAAAAAATAAATATCTATATACTTTGTATTTGTTCTTACACTGTATTGCATCTGTTATTATTACAAAATACAGCTTGTGTGTGTTATTGAATGTAAAATATTGGCCATCATATGTTCACTTATGTCACAGCAGCAGCACTGAGCTTAGAAAGGACTGGCAGGAAAATCCTTTAAGCTCATCTGATCTGCACCGTATTGAAATGGTCAACTCTTAGCATCTTTTATTAGCACGCAGGCAAATTATCAATGACTCAGAGACGCACAAAATACATGCTTAAAAGTGGCTAGTCAAGTTTTCCGTTTCAAAAATGCACACACCTGCTGCCTTTCTAGTCATTCTTGTGAACTGACTTCCCGTAGATTTTATTCCCATCTTCTCATGACAGAACTATCACATTTAAACTTACCTTTGAAATACCGTGAGGAGAACGTTAAAGAAACGTGCTGTCAGCTGTTCATCCAATATCCTTAGCACATAGTCATAAATCCATCCATGCTCTCCGGAAAGAGCTTCCCAGCAAAAGTTCCTGTTTGGATCTGCGGGTCAGAGGGGGGATGAGGAGACTTTTTTTCCCACTCCTGCCCTTGATCCCCTCTTCTGTTGTAAGTCCTCCTGGCTGCAATCCACCCAACACAGTCAGGCACCAGACAACAGAAACTCCCGTCACAGCTGTGAAACGCTGTCAGGGACTAGCTGGGATTTGAGGGACAAGAGGCTTGTCATGTCACCTTTAAATCACCAGAGAAGCAACGTCTTCCTCCTGTTTCTCAGCCTCCTCACGCTTCTGTCTGAAGGTGAAGCTTCTTTAGGGGATGAGAAGCTAATTTGCCTCTTCACTTTTTGGTCTTGCACATGCGACGGCACTTCTCTCTCTCTCTCTTTCTCTCGTGCGCTCGCTCTCTCCGTCCCTCTCTCCTCTCAGCTCTTCTCTCCCATTGAGAAGCCACTCAGTACGAGTCTCTCCTCTTCCCAGTGTACTGATTGGTGTGCACACGCATGTGTGAGTGCAGGCGTTCTTGTGTGTATGACAATACCGCCTCATGAGTGGGAGAGCGAGACGCATCAAACGTCTTAAAGCAAGACTGCCCACTGTAGCCGAACAGAAAGGCACCTATACAGTTGATATAACCTTGTATGCATGTAGTTTCTGCATGCAACTGCAGCCTGGTATAAAGACAGACAGGATGGTTTAATTTCACAATATGCTTCCTCGATTCTTCAGATCTTTGAGGGTTTGAACAAAGAGACTGCAATATGCTCAGAGCAACATGCTTTTAATAGAAGGGTGTCCGCAGCTGCGTTTGCAATCATCTCATTATTCTGAAATTGCTGCTGTGTTTCTTTGCCTGTTTGTACAATCTAAATGGCTCTTTGTGTTGCGCATGGCTCTCGCTGGTTGTTGAGTGTTGCCAGAAAAAAGTTGCAGCTGGCATGCCTGGCACACAGAAACAGTCGTCCCCTTTATGTGTGCTGATGCTGTTGTGGGAATTCAGTGGTTTTTATTATCCAAAATGATTTATAGATAATAAAAAATTTGATAATAAAATAACAAAAAGGAATATATGCTTGTATGTATGTGTGTGTGTATATATGTATGTATGTATATACACATAAATTTATATTAAATTAGGATTATTATACATAATAACATAATTTATATTATTTTAACCCATAAAAATATAAGATTATGAATAATAATTAAACAAATAATATGTGTCAGTGTGTGTGTACACAGTGTGTCTATTCATATTCTCATATATTTATATATATATATATATATATATATATATATATATATATATATATATATATATATATATATATATATATATATATATTATATATATATATATATATATATATATATATATATATATATATATATATATATATATATATATATATATATAGCTGAATTATATATATATATATATATGGTTTGTTAGGATAGGACAAATTTTGCCCGAGATACAACTATTTGAATATCTGGAATCTGAGGGTGCAAAAAAAAAATCTAAATAGTGAGAAAATCGCCTTTAAAGTAATCTAAATGAAGTTCTTAGCAATGCATATTACTAATTAAAAATTAAGTTTTGATAGATTTACAGTAGGATATTAATATCCTAATGATTTTTGGCATAAAAGAAAAATCTATCATTCTGATATATGTGTGTGTGTGTGTGTGTGTGTATGTGTGTGTGTGTGTGTGTGTGTGTGTGTGTGTGTGTGTGTGTATATAAATCTATATATGAACAATAATTACATAGGTAAATAATTAAGAAAATAAGCAAATATCCTTTAGAATATTTACCTTAAAAAGTAGTTTAATAAAAATAATAATTATATTTAAAAACATCATAAATTATTTCATATAGCAGATGGCCTTGATACAGAATAATGTGGTTAGAAAAGTATCATATGAATAAGAGAGTGTATAGAGCTTATTAAGTTAGAAAGGCAAAATGACACAATTTTATATATATTTATGCCTTTTCATATTACTTTTCTAACCAAATCTATACTGTATTAGCAACAGAAACCACTGTCTCTACTGGGATGTGAAATGTAGGCAAACCAAATCTCTTGCAATTTTACAGGCGTATGCAGAGGCAGTCGTGTCAAGATCTATTCCTTCTTTCTTGACACAACTGACTACATCATGACATTTCAGTGACAGTAAAGCTGACAAATGCTGCATAGAGCAGCTGGAGCGGAGAACCTGCACACGCTGTCGTCACATGAATATCTAAGAGCTGAAAAATATGTGTGAGCGTGCACGAGTGTAGATGAGCGAATCAAGATCGGACAGATAAAGCACTTGACTTCTCCAACTGATGCTTAAATCGGAGATTCATTTCTGATCGTAGGAACATATTTCTACTTGGGTGAGCCTAGCCAAAGGGTGTTTCTTGTCTTGCTGTTGTCTTGCAATGGTCTCCATGCAGAAGACTGCCAAGACTGGGATCGCAGGCTGGAGTGGAGGAACTGTTGTTATGGGGTACAGGGGAAAAAATACAGTCTAACGAAACGGCAGATATTTATTACTTTCTCAGTGGGGTGCCCTAAAGAGACCAAGGGACTGGTTATCTGCTGAGGTAATTGGTACCTGTGTAAGTGTAACTGTTAACAAGATATTTCGGCATGTACACTAGTGGCAGATGATGCATTTCACCAAATTGCATTGCGATGGCTTGAAAACGTCATTGTATCATTGTAAAAAAAATAAAAAATTATAACTGCAACACTTTTGTTTTTGCCCCATTTTTCATGAGCTGAACGCAAAGATCTAAGACTTTTTCTATGTACACAAAAGGTCTATTTCTCTCAAATATTGTACACAAATCTGTCTAAATCTGTGTTAGTGAGCACTTCTCCTTTGCTGAGATAATCCATCTACCTCACAGGTGTGGCATATCAAGATTCTGATTAGACAGCATGATTATTGCACAGGCTGGCCACAATAAAAGGCCATTCTAAAATTGTGTACAGATCCTTGCAACATGGGGCCGTGCCTTATCATGCTGCAACATGAGGTTATGGTCGTGGATAAATGGCACAACAATGGGCCTCAGGATCTCATCACGGTATCTCTGTGCATTCAAAATGCAATCAATAAAATGCACCTGTGTTCGTTGTCCATAACATACACCTGCCCATACCATAACCCCACCACCACCATGGGCCACTCGATCCACAACGTTAACATCAGCAAACCGCTCACCCACACTACGCCATACAAGCTGTCTGCCATCTGCCCTCTATAGTGAAAACTGGGATTCATGCGTGAAGAGAACACCTCTCCAAAGTGCCAGATCGAATGTGGAGATGCTGGATGTGGAGGTTCTGGGCTGGTGTGGTTACACATGGTCTGCGGTTGTGAGGCCGATTGGATGTACTGCCAAATTCTCTAAAATGCCTTTGGAGACGGCTTATGGTAGAGAAATGAACATTAAATTCACATGCAACAGCTCTGGTAGACATTTCTGCAGTCAGGATTCCACTTGCACACTCCCTCAAAACTTGCGACATCCGTGGCATTGTGCTGTGTGATAAAACTGCACATTTTAGAGTGGCCTTTTACTGTGGCCAGCCTAAGGCACACCTGTGCAATAATCATGCTGTCTAATCAGCATCTTTATATGCCACACCTGTGAGGTGGATAGATTATCTCAGCAAAGGAGAAGTGCTCACTTACAGAGATTTAGACAGATTTGTGAACAATATTTGAGAGAAATAGGACTTTTGTGTACATAGAAAAAGTCTTAGATCTTTGAGTTCAGCTCATGAAAAATGGGGGCAAAAACAAAAGTGCTGTGTGTTTATAAGTTTAGTTCAGTGTATATATATATATATATATATATATATATATATATATATATATATATATATATATATATATATAATGCATTTGGCAGTTGCTTTGGATAAAAGCATCTATTTCTTGGCTAAGGAAGAACAAATAAGGGCCAACCATCAACTGAAGAACACATTTTGTCATGTTGCTTCCAGTCTCAACAGCTCCATTGATTATAATGAGAACAACCTAGTTTTGACAAGCTGACATGGTGTGCAGAAAAAGGGAACCGTAAGTAATGAGGAAAAAGTTTATGAGTCCCTGTGAACTTTGAGCACAGACCTTGAATTTTATTATGGCCGCCCTGTTGACCACTACTTTCATCAGAGCGTTAGCACCATAATGTAATGGCCGTGACTCAGCAAAATACTGCCACTAAAGATGAAGGACTTAATGGCATGGACATGAAGCACAGAATGTGACAAAATGAGTATAATTTGTAACTAATGCACTGCCACAAAAGCACAATGAAGGGGGAGAAGGTGGAATTAAGGCAGCAGGGTAAAAAAAAAAAAAAAACTGAATTAGCTTAGAAGAATGCATTAGCATTTGACTAGCTGTGTTTTTAAAACTCCTTTTGTGCTGGCCGACTTCATGAAAATCTATGGCTTATGAACATGGCTCGTGTTTATTTTAGGCGTTTCAAAATCACATTTGTGTTCTGTCAATGTTGTGTACCACTAAAACTTGAAACACGTCTTTCTCGAAACATCTTTATATGCCTCTAAGGATGACTTAAAAGAAAAATCATCCAATTAGCAGTTTCTCACGGCGATTATGTATGTTTACGACAGCAATGCCATTCTGCGTCTCATTGTTTTGTCATCTGGGGTTTGGTTTTCTCTTTTATGACTATTTTTGAATCTTAAGGCTTGCGTTTTGAGACGCCACTGGCTTTATCATTACTGTAGCTATCACTCTCTACCCTTTCTTTAGTCTCTCATCTCTTGGGCTCCTAATACTTCCAAGCATCTGTTGCAGCTGCCCATGCCAAGCTGGGCAAGACCAGTCCAAACACCAAGAGCCAGCTGTTTGCATGCAAGCACCACAGATAAATGCTGGTCTGGTCCTGCCGCTACCCACAATTTCTTCATTAGTTTAACAATGCCTTAAAGGAACAGTTCAAGCAAAGATGTAAATTCTTTGAGTAAATCATTTACTCACCCTCATGTCATTCCAAATCATTATAACTTTATTCTTTCTGTGTAGCATTAAGATATTTTGAAAAACATCGTTTTTATTTGTCTGTACATTGAAGATCAATGGGGACAATGGACAAAACATTTTGAGTTCCACAGAAGGTTATATCCAAGGTTATATCAAGCAGATCAGAACCTAACACCCACTTGGATAGTTATGAGGCTTACTGGGGCATACTTTGTGGAGTGCATGTTATACAACATAAGATGTCTACAGAGTGAGACACTCCAAAGCAAGAAGAGGAAGTGCACTCAATGATTCATAAACTTAGTGGGGTGAGTGTCTGAAGCACGTATGAAACAATCTTGCTTTGCTTGGAGGTGCCTCAAGGCCAAAAGGGCCTGGAAATGAATTACAAAAGCATAAAAAAGTTTTGCGTGATCCAGACAAAGACAGCATTCATCGCATACATCTGTCTGCTTCTTAAATATGAACTACTGACTTGTCCTTGATCAACCTTAGGCTGAAATCAAAGTAAAAACGTTCTTAAGTCTTAAAACCTCAGGCATGGGAGGAGGATCCCACCGAGAATGATAAAATGATATTGTCACAAAATCAGATGTGAGATCCCACAAATTTACATCGAAGTTAAATATTCAAACACTGAAAATGTTTGACATTATTACAATGGCCATAGTCCTCTTTTTGGACATTAAAAAGGGGTCCAATCAGGATTCATAAATTGCCTATAATGTCCAGGTTTTAGCTTTGTTTTTCTGTTGAAAGTCCTTATACAGTATATCCAATATACACGTTTCTGCATTGCTTTGACTGTTCTCTATATGTCCCGCCTTATCGAATAGCATAATTTTTCGATTATATAAAATGCCTGCACGCTATTGATCAAAGTACTTTTTAATCACTACCTTCAGTAATAGTAATACAGGATTTACATCTTACATACAGTCGTATTAACAGATTACAGTGTTCACACTAAAAGCATGAACTACTGTGGCACGATCATGATTTTGTGTACAATTTATGAAACTAATCACTATAGCACCGTAAAAAATGGCCTAGAATGGCTTCTTACATCCATTTCGGAGAACCAGGACAAATATTTCAATTGATCGCTCAGGCATTTAAGTGGCACCGAAATGAGGCACCGAAATCTGCGTTCTGATTTGGTTCTAGTACATACTGGTTACATAGGTCCCGGTGCCATATTGTCACTGGGTTTCGGTACCCAACCCTATTCCTAATTACTAATTTTGTTTCAGTTTTTACGATTACATAGTATTAGGGACCCCCATAACATAAAACCCCAAAATGTCACGCTAATATTATGTTTGTAACTTTATTAGTCACCTCAAGGGATCTTATGCTTGTGTTAGGGTAAAATTTGAAATTGATTTGCCTGAATGCAGTGTTATGAAGTTGTTTGTCTGTTGTACTGACCTGATTAAAACTCCACAGTAAATATTATTTTTGTCTCCTCATTTGAATTTCAATGCAAGAGCTACACATGGCCCCTGAGTTATACCAAATTCACCTGAACAGGGTACAAAAACCAATGTATTAGCATACGATGTCTGCTTTGTTTTACTGCCCAATTTTCAGGCATGGTGCAAATCAGGTAAAAGCAAAGACATAATTAGAATGAGTAAGTTCATGATAATGAATAATAATGACTTCATCTAAATACACACAATGCATTTTGCACCAACTTCATGAAGAATCCGGTAAGTCCATCATAATGTTAAAAAATATTTACTCTATCTAGTAGCTGATAGTCTAATAGTATAAAATGGAATCTATAGATTCACATTTTGCAATTCATGCAAAATGCAAATCATTACATTATTAAAATAAAAAATATATTAATTTTGAAAACAAAGAAATCAAAACACTTACTAAAAAGATAAAATATTCAATCATATTTGTCATCATCAACCAAAATCAGAACTGCTAATTTGTGAATGTGTTTTTAAATTATTTCAATATTAACTTAAAACATCTTGGAGTACTTCACGGAAATAAAATACAAAAAAGTTTGGGAAATTTTTATTTGTTTGAACAGGCACTGCAAAACTCTACCCCTTGGGGTCCTAGGCAGACTCAACTCAAAACATTGTCAATGTTTTTGTGCTAAAATACACTATGCAAAAATGGTGCAACTGGTTAGAGAATTTGCCCCAAAGTGTATTTAACAATCGCAACATGTCTCTATTTGCTCAATTATTAGGTCTTAATTAACGTTTAACATATAAAAAATAAAAAATACACGAATAAGCTTGTCGGTTCATTCTCCTCAAGCATTTTGAGAGACAGGATTTCTGCAGTTTTCCTCAAAATCAATATTTATGATAGCTTCAGGACTAAGAATGATGTGGAACATTGCGTATTGAAGGCTCGTCTTAATTATTCCCTCATGGTAAAGAAGAAGGAGCACACAAGCCTACGCACTCTAATTGACACAGTGTAAAATCTCCCTCAGGTGCATGGCTCAGAAACCGGTATAAAACAGGGTGTTTGTGCATTTTTCAAAGAGGCTGGTTTTAAGAAGTCTGCGGGATGAGACAGACTGAGACTTTATATTTGTCTCTGAGGTGTTTACGTGCAGAAGAAAGAGAGCAGATTGGTGGCTTCTCGAGATCCCTGTGGAATAAAGCATCTATTAGCGGTTAGAGAAAATACTGAGAGGAGCTTGGTTGTTTGTTTTCTGTTGTATTCTCTTCTCCCTCTCGCACAAGATGTTTGAAGTAGGTCAGAGATGTTGTGTCGGTAAAGTGTGGGGACCTGCGAGGCCTCAGCAAGAGATTTCTTCCAGCCTTCTCACAAGGAGCAAAATAATTGAGTGATATTGAAATACGTTTTTCTTTTTCAAGATGTCTGCAATGGTTACACACTTTACCTGATTCAAATCAAAGCCTGCATGGGTTCCTGCTTAAAGGAATAAGTTTAAAGGGATAGTTCACCCAAAAAATGGCAATTCTGTCAATATTTACAGTCTCTTATGCTCATCAAGGCTGCATTACTTTAAGAATTAAAAACGCTATTTTGATACATTTTAAAATGCAATTTATTCCTGTGATTAAGCTGAATATTCAGCATCATTACTCCAGTCTTCAGTGTCTAATGTGATGATTTGCTGCTCTTGTTTCCATGTTGAAAACAGTTTGTTGGGATAAGAAAGGGCTGAGCATAGCCTTCCTTGACTTTCTTGAATGCCCAAAAAAGAGAGAGGGAAAAAAAATCAACTACAGCTCAAAGAAACAAGCAAATGAGTTGTTGCATATCTGTATCATGAGACACTGGTAGGAATGAGGCATGGTTCATGCGAATCATTTAAGTCTTTTTTTCTAGCCTTACGATACAGGAATGATTATTCTGATTGTATTATAATACAACATTATACAATACTTTTTTGAGTGTTCAGGAGGAGAACCAAGAAAAATGCAGCTGCAGTAAAAAGTTCTATAGCATTTACTATGGATTTATGAAATAATAAAAAAAATTAGAGTTAACAATTTTTCCATTGATCACTATGAACTTTTGTTCCAAAACATTTGTTCAAAAAAAATTATTATTATTATTTTTTACCATGCCTTAAATATATCATTGCCTTTGTGCCATGTTTTTGCCTATTGCAACTAGTTGCAAATCAGAGGAAATTTGGTGACTTTGAAATCCATTTTAAATCTACCCCAAAAATACTTGTGCAATAATATACTGGTAATTACAGTGCAGTTTGTCCATTTTTCAAACATTTATTTATTAGTATTTTCACAAAACAGTGGAGAGAAGGAAAGGATGGTACTAGGAAAGGAAACAAGAATGGTAGATGTTGCAAGCACAGCTCAATGTGTTGGAGAATGAACATGACATGACTGCATTTTTTAACATTCCATCAAGAAACAAAAAGACATTTGATGGATCTGTAAGGATTTGATGAAAAAAAAGGTGCACAGAGTGCAAGACCTTTGTAATGACTGCTAAAGTTTAAGGTAGTGAAATGGAGCAGAGAAAAAAAAGGGGGGCATTGATTCAAATGCCCATTCACTCTTTTCATTACCTCCATTGTGTCTAACCAAGTCTACTTGGTTTTCAAGGTATTTTTCTGAATGGAGTGCAGATTGTGACTGATCTGGGGCCTGTTCTGGGGACTATGGCAAGCAGGCACTGACCTTCTGTGGCCATCAGCTGCCTTAGTGTTTCATAAAGTGATTATTAAGGGATTTGACCTCTATCTTTCCTTCTAGTCATAATATTGTGTGACAGCCATCATCAAGTGTTTATCAAAGTAGATAGTGAAGGGCACATGGGAATTGCAGTTGGGTCCTTTTGTTAAAAAAAATCCAATGTGATAAAGCAACAAAGTCTAAACAGTGCTGTAACTGTCCTCGAAAACAGCATTGTGTAGCCACAACACAGGACACCTGGTACTGAATACATTTGAGTAAAGGCACGTGGGACGTATTTCTTTTTGTGATGATTGTGATGTTTGAACTCTCTTTCTGACGGCACCCATTCACTGCATACATGAGCAAGTAATGCAATGCTGAACAAGATGAAACAAACTCATCTATATCTTGGATAGCTTGAGGGTGAGTAAAGTTTCAGCTAATTTTCATTTTTGCCTGCACTGCTCCTTTAAGTGATAATAAATTAATTTTTAAACAGTCTCCTTAAAGTACAAAAGAGAAACATAAAGCAAAAACATGAGACAAGATGAGATGAGACAAAAGCAAAAACAGATTTGTCCCAGCCCCTTTCTTGCCCTTTTAATGTCCACTCTTTGCTTACTTCCTCCAGGCCGTTCATCTCACAGTCTCCCAATGGACCTGAGGGTAATGGACTCTTAGTCTGCTCTCCATACATCACCTACTGACACTGATGGCCCGACTTTTGGATTCTTACATCTGATGTTTCTTTCTTAAATCAATTATTCAAGATCTCAGACTCATGTCAGAGAGCAAGCCTATTCATCATTCCTAATTGCCATGCACCACGTTGACATTGATCAAAGCACCTCCACCTTCCTCCTCAATATTTAACGTCATTGAAAAAAGACATGAAATAATACAAAAACTGTCACTTACTCCAAAAGCTCACTTGTGACCCTTTTATTCATATTGTGGCTTCACTGAAGAAAAACGTCAGCTTTTGAGGAAAGTTTATCGACATATTGTCAAGAGCTATGCATGACAGGCAATTTCAGTCTGTTTTTCTCACAAATCTACTGTATCTTAAGGCTTTAAAAAAGTTGGAATAATGTTCATGTTTCTGACACTTTTATGGTGCTTTTTTGTCATTTTTGAATGCCAGAAATTTTAGTTCGGGGAGAATTACTTTTACAGCAAGCTGCACTTATGCAAAAGGCTTCACATTTCTGTCAGTTATGCAGATAAGCCAGCACCGAAACAAGCTATATATATATATATATACACATATATATACATATACATACATATACATATACATATATTGTCAGACACAGACGAGGACACAGAGGATTCAGTGCAAAAGTGTTTAAGTTTAATCAGAGGTTTCAGACACAGGTGAATCTTGACACGTAGACAAACAGTGGTAACACAACTTTCCTTTGCGGTGATGGTGATACAGATGGTGACTCCGACGAAGACGATGGGAACAGGTAGGCAGAGGAGGATGAAGAGGGTTAAACAGTTCAGGTAGGTTTGACGAAGGGCGTTCAGGTCAGTTGGGAGATCGGTGCAAGACCAGACAATGAGTGATGGTGACTGAGGGCTTTATGTGTGGCACTGGTGATGATGCACAGGTGTTCAGAATGCTGGTGATTGGGAACGAGTGGGCGTGGCGTAAGTGTCTGATTCAGGGAGTGTAGATGGTGTGGCTGTGACAGTACCCCCTCCCCCACGGGCGGCTCCTGACGGCTGGGATCTTGAACGACGACGGGGTCTACCACGGCCACGGGGAGCGGGGGGGGCTGGATGGTCTCGGTGAAAGTCGGTGAGCAGGCTAGGGTCCAGGATGTCATTACGATTAACCCAGCAACGCTCCTCCGGGCCGTAGTTCTCCCAGTCTACAAGGTACTCCAGTTGAGGACCCCGTCGTCGAGAGTCGAGGATAGCTCTCACCCGGAAGATGCTGTTGTCTTCTTCGATGGCGGGAGGAGGAGGTACGGCATCATCACCAGGCTCTGTGGATGGAGGAGACAAAGGTTCAGTGAATGGTTTGAGGAGTGAGACATGGAATGAAGGTGAGATGCGGGTACTGTGCTGGTAGCTGGAGTCTATAGGTCACTTCGTTCAGTTGCCGTTCGATCTTGAATGGTCCGATGTATCGAGGACTCAGCTTACGGCAGGGCAGCCGGAGGCGGATGTCCCTCGTCGAGAGCCAGACCAGCTGTCCAGGTTGGTATTGTGGCGTAGGTCTTCGACGAGTGTCCGCTTGCTCTTTATGCCTCCGAACTGCCCGCTGGAGATGCACGTGAGCCGAGTCCCAGACCCTCTCGCTCTGTCGGAACCAGTGATCTACCGCTGGGACCTCCGAGGGCTCACCCGACCATGGGAAGAGTGGAGGCTGGTATCCGAGGACACATTGGAAGGGGGTGAGCCCGGTGGTAGACTGCTGGAGGGAGTTCTGTGCATATTCTGCCCAGGGTAGGTACTGGCTCCAACAGTCCTGATTCCGGTGGCAGTAGACCCTCAGGAACCTCCCGATCTCTTGGATCTTCCGCTCAGTCTGGCCGTTGGTCTGTGGATGGTATCCTGAAGAGAGGCTGACGGATACCCCTAGGAGGCGGAAGAAAGCTGACCAGACTCTGGAGATGAACTGGGGACCCCTGTCGGAGATGATGTCTTCTGGAATGCCAAAGTGACGGAACACATTGTGGAATAGTGCCTCTGCCGCTTCAAACGCTGTGGGAAGTCCTTTGAGAGGTATGAGTTTGCATGATTTTGAAAACCTGTCGACTACTACCAGCACACAAGTATTTCCTTGAGAAAGGGGGAGGTCAGTCATGAAATCTACACCTATATGGGTCCATGGACGTTCAGGAATGGGCAGAGGCACCAGTTTACCTTCCGGGAGTCTCCTAGGGGTGTTCGCTATGGCGCAGACTGAGCATCCTTTGAGGTAACGGGAGGTATCCTGACTCATCGAAGGCCACCAGTAACGTTGTTGCAGGAGCGAGAGGGTCCGCCTCCTGCCTGGATGTCCAGATCCCGGAGAGGTGTGAGCTAAGTCCAGAAGGGTAATCCGATGTTGAGGAGGGACGAAGAGTTTCCCTTCTGGACCTCCCGGCGGAGCAGGGTGTTGATGGTTTTCTTGTTCAATCAGACGATTAAGGTCCCATTGAATGGGACTTACAATCATGGCTGGAGGGAGGATGGGTTCGGGGGATTCTGGTTCTGGGTCTGCCTGATGAAGGCGGGATAGAGCATCAGCTCTATTGTTCTGGGAGCCAGGGCGATACGTGACTTTAAAGTCGAATCTCGTGAAGAATAAGGCCCATCTAGCTTGGCGATGATTCAGTCTCTTAGCTTCACGGAGGTATTCCAGGTTCCGGTGGTCAGTGATCACCTCGAAAGGGACCTTGGCTCCCTCCAGCCAATGACGCCACTCTTCCAGAGCCAGCTTGATAGCCAATAGTTCACGATTTCCTATGTCGTAATTCTGCTCCGCCGGGGATAGCTTCTTCGAGAAGGCACATGGATGGAGTCGTGGAGGATCCCCCTGCCGCTGGGAGAGTACCGCTCCGACCCCGGTCGATGAAGCATCCACTTCCACTATGAACTGTCGGTTGGGATCTGGATGAGCTAGGATCGGAGCGGTCTGGAAGGCTTGTTTGAGCTGGTGGAAAGCTTCAGTGGCCATGGGGTTCCAGGACAGAGACTTGGGCCGGTTCCGGAGGAGTGAGGTTAGAGGTGAGCTGAGTAAACTGTAGTTCTTGATGAATCTCCTATAAAAGTTGGCAAAGCCCAGGAAGCGTTGGAGTTCTTTTATGGAGCCAGGTTGGGGCCAGTGTGTGATGGCTTCCACCTTCCCCTGGTCCATCTTCACGCCACGTGGGCCGATGATGTATCCAAGGAACTGGACTGAGGGCGTGTGGAACTCACATTTTTCTAATTTGAGGTACAGATGATGTTCCCGGAGTTTTCGGAGTACAAGGATGACATGTTGGATGTGTTCTTCCTGGGATGTGGAGTAAATGAGGATATCATCGATGTAGACAATTACGAACTGGTTAAGGTATTCTCTGAAGATTTCGTTCATGTAGTTCTGAAAGATGGAAGGACTGTTGGATAACCCATACGGCATGACCCGGTATTCATAGTGCCCGGAAGGAGTGATGAAAGCTGTCTTCCACTCGTCCCCCTTCCGGATACGGATTAAATTGTAGGCGCTCCTCAAGTCCAGTTTTGTGAAGATCTTTGCTCCGCGTAGTTGTTCCAAGGCAGCTGGGACCAGGGGAAGAGGATAGCTGAATTTGACGGTTTGAGAATTGAGATGGCGATAATCAATACACGGCCTCAAGCCTCCGTCCTTCTTGGCCACGAAGAAAAAGCTGGAAGCGGCAGGGGAAGTAGATGGTCGGATGAATCCTTGAGCGAGAGCTTCCTGTACGTACTTCTCCATGGCCTTCTGCTCCGGGATGGACAGAGGATAGACTCGTCCCTTGGGAAGGGTTGCTCCAGGCAGGAGGTCGATAGCGCAGTCCCATGGCCGATGAGGTGGAAGTTTCGTTGCCAACCGCTTGCTGAACACATCCTGGAACGCCCGATATTCTGGAGGGATGGTATGTTCCACCTGAGTTTCGGGGCTTTCCACTGATGTGGACTGGACCGGTAGGGATGACTTCTTGATGGATGGACTGACCGTGGGAACTTTAACTGGTGGAGTGATGCAGGTAGAATGGCAGGATTTTCCCCATTTCAGGATCTCACCTGTGGGCCAATGGATGTGTGGTTGATGTTGGTTAAGCCAGGGGCGTCCCAGGATGATGTCTGCGGTGGATTCCTCCAGCACCATGAACGTGATTTCTTCCTCATGCAGGGAACCCACGCGGAGGATGACTGTGGGGGAGAAATAGCGGATATGACCTCGGCCCAGCGGCTTTCCTTGTATGGTCGTGATTCTGAGTTCGACGGGGCTTCGATGACGCTTGACACTTAGACGATTTAATGTTTGCTGGTTGATGAAGTTCCCTGCTGAGCCGGAGTCGATGAGGGCTTGTACTGAAATAGAAGAGTGGAGATGTCTTAGAGTAACCCAGGTTTGAATCAATTGAGCAGTTTGAGGTGGTAGATGGATGGTACTCACCGCTGGGCGTGGAGGTCGGACGGGACATGATGGTAATAGGTGTCCCTCTCCCCCACAGTAGAGACACAGCCCGGTGTTAATCCTCCGCTGACGTTCTGATGTAGATAGATGGTGTGAATCTATTTGCATGGGTTCAGGTGCTGGAGGAGCGACAGATGGTAGAGCGGGCGGAGGACATACAGCGGGAGTGAGTTGTCGACATGCAGTGAGTCTCTGGGCGACTCTGATGGATTTCTGGATTAGACACTCCAGTCCCAGTGAATCGTCATATACAACAATCAAACTTTGTATTTTCTCACATAGACCGTGGCGATAGGCGGTGATTAAGGCCGTTTCATTCCAACCGCTGATGTAAGCGAGGGTACGGAAGCGAACCGCATAATCACTCACGGACTCATTTCGCTGTTGGCGAATTGTAAACAGTTGATCATGGACAGATAATTCAGACGCTTGTTGACCAAAGACAGACTTTAACTGGGAACAGAAATCAGTAACAGATCCAGTAGCAGAGGAATTCGATTCCCAGAGAGATTGGGCCCATTGGAGAGCTTTACCTGTGAGCAGATTGATGATAAAGGCAACTCGACTGCGTTCGGTGGTGAAGAGGTGAGCGTTGGACTCCAGGTAGAGTGAACACTGTAGCAGAAACCCGCTGCAATCCTCCGCCGCGCCGCTGTATGTCGCTGGTTTGGCCATGGGACTCGCAGGGGCAACTGAAGAAGTGACCGGAGTTGTAGCGGTGTTTGATGGCGATGAGCAGTTGACAGCAGGTGAGGGAAGTTGCATGAGTGAGGACCGTACAGCGTGAACCAATTCAGTGAAGGGATCCGCGGTGCGGTCCTCGCCTGTGTCTGAAGAGCTCTGCATGAGGTCTGGTCTTCTGTCAGACACAGACGAGGACACAGAGGATTCAGTGCAAAAGTGTTTAAGTTTAATCAGAGGTTTCAGACACAGGTGAATCTTGACACGTAGACAAACAGTGGTAACACAACTTTCCTTTGCGGTGATGGTGATACAGATGGTGACTCAGACGAAGACGATGGGAACAGGTAGGCAGAGGAGGATGAAGAGGGTTAAACAGTTCAGGTAGGTTTGACGAAGGGCGTTCAGGTCAGTTGGGAGATCGGTGCAAGACCAGACAATGAGTGATGGTGACTGAGGGCTTTATGTGTGGCACTGGTGATGATGCACAGGTGTTCAGAATGCTGGTGATTGGGAACGAGTGGGCGTGGCGTAAGTGTCTGATTCAGGGAGTGTAGATGGTGTGGCTGTGACATGTATTTGTGTATGTGTATGTTTATATATATATATATATATATATATATATATATATATATATATATATATATATATATATATATATATATATATATATATATATATATATATATATATATACATATACATATACATATATATATATATATATATATATATATATATATATATATATATATATATACATATACATATACATATATATATATATATATATATATATATACATATACATATATATATATATATATATATATATATATATATATATATATATATATATATATATATAAATTCAGGGTAACTTATTATGATTAATAAAAACTAAAACTAAAATTAAAAACTAAAACTAGCAAGTGGAAAATAGTGACAATGAAAACCAAATTAAAATGTCAAATTAAATTAAAATAAAAACCACTACAATAACCTGCATGAAGCAACATGGAAATTCAAGCTTCAGTATTTTCAACTGAGCAATAACTCAAGGAAGCCATGCTGTTCACTATATGACCTTTGCTAATATAATAGTCATGCACAAATTATTGGAAAAGTGATTATCGGAGTTTACTGTCCTGTGTATTAAACAAGCAGACATTGTCTTGCTAATTCAGCTGTTTGTGCTAAGATCCCAGCAATTGATTGCAGCTTTGGCCATGTAGAGGAACAAAAGAAGATGTCAGTGACCTTGCACTGATATTTGATGAACCTACTGTATACAGAAGCATGTTTTCAGCCGAACTACATTAATGCTGAAGGGTCTAGAGTCAACACAAGAAAATGGAGGTCACTCCCATTCAACTGCAAACGGGTATTACACTGTGGATCTGTTTTTCTATAGTTTAAACAGCCAGTGAGTAACAGCAATTTACAAAGAATGATGTGAGATTAGTCAGATATTTAAATATTTTGAGCTAGCAAAAAACAAGAACAATCAGAAACAGTTTAAAGCTTATCAGAATATTGTCTAAGGTCTATCAGAAAGGATGAAATGTGTGTCTGCAGCAGTCCAAAGTCCTATGAAATACATTAACCTTTATAAAAACATAAACTTCAGCAAAACAAACATCTTCCCCGAAAATCTGTTTGATCAAGCAGTCCATTTGCATTTAACTGCAAAAGAGAAAAAAAAAAGAACACTGGGCTAGTCTGAGGTAAATAATATTGCCATTACAGTAGGAAAGGCTTCGGAATAGAGTGTGAGACACATTTCTAATGCAAATGATAACCGTCTTGTATCCATCTTCAGTTTGCCCTCACCATTTCCTTTCATAAAGCGCTTATTCTTTCTCTGATAGACTAGCATTTCAAAGAAGACATTTTCTTTCAAAAAGGCTGCAGAGAGCAAAGGTTGAGGGCACTCACAGGTCTTGGTCTTATTTAAGGTTTCTATCACTTTGTCTTTGCCTTGCAGGTTCTTCATTTCCTGTGAGATCAGTTGTACATGGTTGAATACACTGGGGCTAAGACTCACTGAAGCCACACTCTTACATTCAACTGGCATAGACTACCATTCAGTAAATCAGTATCTGTCTTGAAGGTAAATGGGAAAACTCAGCTAAAGAAACATCTTAGTCAAATATAAAAATAGCCAATCTTAGCCAATAAAAAAAAGAAGGTCAGTGTGGTCCTTTCTTCAAAATATCTTTTATGTTCCAAAGAAGAAATTCATACAGCTTTGGAACTAGATGAGGGTGAGTATAATTTTCATATTTTGGTGAATTATCCCTTTAAGCTAGTGTCCCGATTACCAACTCGATAATGAAAGTAGACAACTACCAACTGTTTTCACTGAAATTTCACCTGAGTCTTTAAGACCCATTTATTAATATACCTGATCTTGCGAGATCTGACTGGTCTCGCGAGAACGTGCCGATATCCTTGCAAAACAATTTGCAGTTTAAATTAGAGCTGCACAATTCATTTTTTAAAGATCGCGATCTCGATTCAAACATTAATGTTATTTTATTATGCAATGTTATTGATTAATATATGTGTTTTATGTATGTTTAAAATTTCAAGTGTCAGTGGAGCAAGAGAAGCACGTTTTGTCGCTGCACATGTTAATGAATCATTCAAGCTGCTGCTGATCCAGAAAGAGCAACACAAACAAGTCTTTTCAATGACACATCATTATTTTTGTGTTACAGACATTTAAATAACAGAAGTACTGGGATAAAAGTTTATAGTTTGGGTATAAACACTTATTCTCTTCAGTAGCAATCAAAATGAAAGCATCTGAAAGAAAAAGGTATGTATTGTAATGCTTATTCTCTTCCGCCAGTAGGTGGCGACAACTGCTCGTTTAAAAAAAGTATTTGTCTTTGAATCATTAATTCAGGAGCTTCCAATTGTGAATGTAAGTCTTTATGAATTGAGACGCTGACTCCATTGAATTTTTATTTTTTATATATATATTTTTTAAAGACTTAAACAATTAACATTTTGTCAGAACCACTAGTACATTTTTTTTTTTTTTTTAGTTTTCAAATCTTTTTTTCTTCAGAATCGTGAGAAAATCGTGATCTCCAATTTATATATAAAAAAACATGATTCTCAATTTATCCGAATCGTGCAGCTCTAGTTTACATGTTGTTTATTTCTGTATATAGTTAATTAAAATAGAAGTTTAATTTCATAAAGCACAAGTTGATTTCAAAATGCACGTACATTTTTTGCATTTTGTGTTTTTCAGTTGAATAAAAGACTATTATTTCCTATATTTCATCACTGAGGATATCTTTAAAAAAAAGACTAAAAATCATCTCTTGTCGTTCTTGTGAACCCAGTCTCGTGTCTCGTCTCGTGGGAAAAGTGCCTCCTGACACCCCTATTAGTCACCCTCATGTCGTTCGTGTCATTTTTTGATGAAATCCGAAAATCTGTATAAACATCTACGATAAGGCAAAACTGCTAGTATCTACTAGCACATCTAAATCCTGTCTGAGTTGAAAGCCTTTCCAAACCTTGTTCTAGCTGACCTATAAGAAAGTAAGCTAAGAAAAAGAAGGTAATCCATGCTGCTTTTTACAACTGGCCATACTTTCAACAGCCACTTTCAGGTTGGCCTCTCTTTGTGAAGGGTTCCTGCTTGCCCAGGTCAAGAATCTTTTAATTTTAACTCCTCAGTGGTGGATCTACCCTGAAGCAACAGTAAGAATGAAAAACAACACATCTGAATGAAGCCCCTGGTATAGCAAGAAAACATTCTCAAATACAAACACCACTGTAATGTAAAGCATGCAAAACTTTTGAACCGTAACAACATTTCACTATGTCACACCAACAAAATCAAACATAATTTATGAAGAAAGCTACTTTGAACTACCTGGTACGTAACCATTAATGTACAGTAGTTGTGCAAATTAAGTTTGCCCTAAGAATTTATTCTCAATTAGGTATGGGCGATATGGAAAAAATATATTTTAGAAATATCACGATTCATGATTTTATCACAATTCTTTGTCATGTTGGTTTTACTATGTTGCAAGTTGTCTGAGCATAACAGTCAAACTAATTTCCTTGTTATAAAGACAAAGCCTTTCGATGTAACAAAATAAAAAAGGCAGATATTTAGGTCAAAGTGGACGAAGATAAAAATCTTTGTTATTAAAAAGTAAGAACAAATATACACATTACAACTACACATAATATACAAATAAAACATACAGTGCTTTATTTTCAGGTACAATAGGTGTATGCAGGAGCATTCAAGAAACTGAATGAACAAATAGGGCTGGGAGATATATCGAACGATATGATCATGCGTATCTAGTCAGTAAAGCCGGTTCCCTGATTAGCAATAAATCGGCATCACCTGCTTTCAAATGTAGTGCTGTTTTGTGTGTTGGGAATTGGTTAAATGTTTGGGTATGCAATATCGCGTTCATTATCGAAGGCGATTCATAATGAATGCGATATTGCGTACCTTGTCAGTGAACTACGGCTCTGTATATTAAATGCCGCTCCATTTGAAAGCAGGTGATGGCGATTTAGCGCTAATCAGGGAACCGGCTTTACTGACTAGATACACATGATCATATCGTTCGATATATCTCCCAGCCCTATGAACAAATATAAAAATAAAACACTATATAGACTGATTACTAAAGGAATTGTATTAAAGTTCTTCAGTCAAGAATAGTGAGTGATTTTGAAGAACAAGGAAAACCAAACAGTTGCTGGTCCACATTAAATTTTAGGGTGAACTATCCCTTTAATGACAGTTGGCTGCATGTTTAGTACTGTCCCTTTAAGAGCTGCACGCATCTAATATGACACGTATCAGACTTTCAACTGTTTACTTACATTTTAGACATAACCAACTATATGGTAGAGTCTATATGTAAACCTTATGTATTTTGACAGTACTATCACAAAAGATAACAATTCGGTAATCAGGCGCTGTTTGACAGGCTTTTTAGTGGGCGTGCTTTGGGTGTAGCCTACGCGGCGCTCAGAAAAAGCACACGTCAGACCAGTGTGCGAATTAAACGTTTAACCAGTAGGCTTTAAAGCAGATGCAAACAATGTACTTTTGTTACTGCGAATAGGTGGAGTGTCCCGTGAGAGTAACTCTACAGCTGAGTTAACACTGATGTGAATGCATGTGGAATTGTACAGTATCTTGAGTTGGAGGCACCACAACTGCAGCTAATACAATGTACACTGTATCACCATACTGCAATATTTCTTCAAAAGCAGATCGTTGGAGACATTTTTATCCTCCATGATCAAAAATCGTCATATCGCACACCCCTATTCTCAACGGTATTCTGGTCCCTAGATTTGGGTGCTGCTTCAACTGAAGTAAATCAAAACTTTTTGTTTTATTAGTACAAGGTAAAAATTGTAAGTCTGAAAGAGAAAGGCCAGATGTGTCCATGTGAGCCTTCTCGGTCCCTGAGGCCCCATGCATGACCATCTGGGGTATCTGAGAGGTGAAAATTCTGCTCAAGGATGAGAAGAATCAGCAGGAGTATCTCTCATTCTCTCATGAAGGAGATGAGACTGTCTCTAGAGTAAGAAGTGTTCGTTCTTTTGCTGTGCAGAACAAGGACAGAGGCTGAGCGACTATTAAATGCAGCATAGCGATCGAACAGAAAGAAGTTCCTCTCTCTCTTTATCTCGACACTGCAGCATATGCCTACAGTCACAAACGTTTGTTGCCCAACACTGTGAAAGCAAATATCCACAAATTCAGCCAGACTGACAAAGAAGCCTAAGAACGGAACACAGTGGACAGTTGGTCTTAATGATTTCCAGTCTGTTTTCTTTCATCCAACAGAACAAAAACACATTTGACTGATGTCATCTAGATGACATCAGGAAGACGTCAATACTCTCTCTATCAAATGACCATGAAGGGCCTTTTAAATACCACACCACTAAATCAACAGACACTTTTATTCTTTAGGACCCAGGCTTGATGTGATTTCTACATTTGCCCTTAAAGAAAACTCAATTTAAATAGCATAAACTACTCCAAATAGACTTGAAACTGGATTTTGAAGGCAATGTTGCCACATACACAATAGGGGTGTAAGAAAATATCGATACATGTATCACAATATTTTGTTTGCCGATACTGTATCGATTCTCAAAAACAGAATATTGAAAAAAAAATCATACAAGATTCATGGCAGTTGTTTCATTTTAAGTTCGTATCCAGACCACTATCCGTTAGATAGCAGTCTTCATCTCTGAACTTAAACAGTGACAGGAAATACTAGCATTAAGGCGCGCCACTATCGTTAGTGTTAATATACACTTGCTGCTGGTAATGGAGGATGAAAGAATTGTTCCAGTTCCGGCCCCGATGTACAAAGCTGAAGTGTGTGACTTCATTTGGGCTTTTGCGGTAACATCCACCCCTAGACAGCAGCGTGGGTGGCACCTCGGTTCCGCCGCGTCCCGTGTAAAGAGTCTTCGCGCAAAGTGCGTGGGAGGTAGGGGCGCTGGCCAAGCAGCTGCAGTTTTCTCTCGTGGTGGGGGCATTTTGTGCAGTTGGGGTTGGTGTCCACGTCACGGTCTCGGTGATTCCACAAGGAACATAAATACAAACTGAAAAACCTGAGAAATCTAAGTTGAAAGGTTCTGAGAATGTTCAACATCTGTATTTATTGTATTGTTTTACAATTGTTTTGTTTTCTTTCGGAATCCTGCAAGAACTTTATTTTTCATTGATATTAAGCAGATGTAACTTTTTGTTCAGCCCCAATACACAACAGTGGCCATGAAATTAAATCCCAGAATTCCTGAAACTGAGTTAAAACATCATCTGTATGTGTCCAAATGTAATGGAGTGATAAGGAAAGTGCATGAAAACCTGGTCTCTTGTTGTGAACACAAAGATGTGGCCAGCTCACCAAGGTCCTCCGTTTGCTTTCCGACCTGATGTCCTTTTCACAGAGTCCCTGAAATAGACTCTCTTCAGGGACGTGTTTGAGCGTATGAGTATCGACTCACCAATGTTCTGATTAAAAGCAGGTTCAAGCAGTTGAAATATAAGAGGAAGTGTCTTTACCTTTATTTGTTTCTGTTTTCCTTGTTGCTCTTTTCTGCTCTGCTTGAGCTTAATATAGGTTATTACAGTGAAAATGAGAAATTAGGCAAAATGCATTTTGCTCCTTTAATGCACCCTTAATGGGTCTAGCATAGATTGCAAGTGTGGCCCAAGGCTCTCTTGCATTCCATAAATACGTTTTTGTAATACAAAGCTGGTATTAAACAATGGATTATTCAGACGCACTTGAGTTATGCCACTTGTATGCTATGCATCACATTTTACATCATACTGTGTTTGTTTTATCTTTATTATAAACCCCTGCATGATTGTTCATAATTTAGAATTCAAATCATTTTCAATTCTACATTCTTGACTTACAGTGGTAGTTCTATATATATATATATATATATACACATACACACATACTCCCCCCACCCTTTTACCCACCCTCAAGTCCTTCATTATTATTATTGAATTGTATTACTATATACAGTATTAATAAACTGGAATCAATTGTAAAAATAAACATTTTAAATGCATAAATTTGAAGCTAAACAATTTCAACTAAATTCAGATTCATTTTTATAGTATTTTGATACACCTAAAATACATTTTGTACATGTTTTATTGTTTTGCTTTGTGTTTCTCCTATGGACCCGAGTTTAAAAACCCTTGGTCTATGTGACTCATGTCCTACAGTATATTTCATATCTACAGTACTAAAACAGAGAAAACATATAAGTCTTTATTCCTCCCTAGCTCTCCTTTCCACATTCATAATAGTTCATCAGTGAAACAGAGAGAAATAAAGTCAAATCTGTTCAAGTCGATCCTGTACACAAAATCTGTCTGATTGAATGATTCACAGTTTCGCAGTGATCCAAACAGTAATATAATGCATGAGTCATACAGTATGAGCTACTTAATTTATGAGAAAATAATGACAATTTCTATTTTTGGATGAACTTTGCCTACAAATGCAAATGTACTTAAATGTCCAAATTTTATGAACTTTCTCTCAACCAGCAAAGCATGTTTGTTTTGTGTCTAAGGATGTTAGCAGGACTGCTCAGAGTGCTCTCAGTTGAATCAAAATCAAGAGGACTAGTGTAATTCAAGTGAACCTGAACAACCCTGTCAGACACACAAACTGTGAGATGGGTCCGCTGTGGCAGTCACATACATAGACACACAGACGCAGAGATGTCACAAATTCTACATCAGTCCTCCTTAACCCCTGTCAGGTAGAAGCCGAAATTCTCGATGACTGATGAGACAGTAGCACATGGTGCCCACGATAAAGTAAGTTGTCAATCCGGGACGGGTGTCCTCTGCCAGAACTCTCACCTTCTTACCCCCTTGAAAGAACTGGTCGGTCTGACACCTTACATGTTATCATCAAATAAACAGTTTTCATTGACTTCATTGCAGCAGTCATGTGACTGCTGCTTATGTCTGGCTTAAAAAAGGTCTAGAGCTTGTGGTGGAAGGAAGGACAGAGCGAGTTTATGAGTCTCTCCAAATGTCAGTTGTAGTTACGTGCCATTTAGCATCTGCTTTTTAATCAAAGTGACTTACAGTACATTAATTGCTGGGACAGTAGCCCTGAAGCTAGTGCTCACTTCAAGGTCAAAATGCTGAAAAGGCCGGCTGGAAAATGCAATTTCTTGGTTAGGAGCCCATCTTCTTAACCATTACACAAAACACTTGATGACAAGGACACATTAAATTGATCAAAAGTGACAGTAAAGACATTTATGATGTTACAAAATATTTCTATATCAAAGTTTAATTTCAAATAACGCTCAACTTTTTATCAAAAAATTCTGAAGAAAAAAATCATGTAATACTGCAAACTTTGTTATTCCAAATGAGTCTGACCAGTGCACTTGACAGTAAACTTCACTTCATTTATTATAAATAGCTTAAATAACACAAACAGAACAAAATATATATAACTTGAATTAAGAACTTAAACAAGGTAACTGTGTAGGGCAAGCAAGCTACTCCCAAACCAACGGGGCAGGCTTATGCAGGAAGCACAGCTTTTCTAAATGTAAACATCTAAAGTGAATAAATAATAATAATTGGTGCATCTCAATAAATTAGAATGTCGTGGTAAAGTTCATTTATTTCAGTAATTCAACTCAAATTGTGAAACTAGTGTATTAAATAAACTCAATGCACAGAGACTGAAGTAGTTTAAGTCTTTGGTTCTTTTAATTGTGATGATTTTGGCTCACAACAAAAACCCACCAATTCACTATCTCAACAAATTAGAATATGGTGACATGCCAATCAGCTAGTCAACTCAAAACACCTGCAAAGGTTTCCTGAGCCTTCAAAATGGTCTCTCAGTTTGGTTCACTAGGCTACACAATCATGGGGAAGACTGCTGATCTGACAGTTTTCCAGTAGACAATCATCGACACCCTTCACAAGGAGGGTAAGCCACAAACATTCATTGCCAAAGAAGCTGGCTGTTCACAGAGTGCTGTATCCAAGCATGTTAACAGAAAGTTGAGTGGAAGTAAAAAGTGTGGAAGAAAAAGATGCACAACCAACCGAGAGAGGATTGTCAAGCAAAATCGATTCAAGAATTTGAGTGAACTTCACAAGGAATGGACTGAGGCTGGGGTCAAGGCATCAAGACCCACCACACACTGACGTGTCAAGGAATTTGGCTACAGTTGTCGTATTCCTCTTGTTAAGCCACTCCTGAACCACAGACAATGTCAGAGGCGTCTTACCTGGGCTAGGAGAAGAAGAACTGGACTGTTGTCCAAAGTCCTCTTTTTAGATGAGAGCAAGTTTTGTATTTCATTTGGAAACCAAGGTCCTAGAGTCTGGAGGAAGGGTGGAGAAGCTCATAGCCCAAGTTGCTTGGACCCGTAAGAGAGGACAATGCTGAATAAAGTCGTAATTTTTGTTATTTTTGGACCAAAATGTATTTTTGATGCTTCAACAAATTCTAACGGACCATCTGATGTCACATGGACTACTTTGATGATGTTTTTATTACCTTTCTGGACATGGACAGTATACCGTACATACTTTTTCAATGGAGGGACAGAAAGCTCTCTGACTAAATCTAAAATATCTTAAACTGTGTTCCGAAGATGAACGGAGGTCTTGTGGGTTTGGAACGGCATGAGGGTGAGTCATTAATGACATAATTTTAATATTTGGGTGAACTAAGCCTTTAACTTAAAGTTAATATGGGAAAATGGACCAACAATATTGACAAATGCACATTTTTGTCCAATTTTACTATAATAAATATTTACTACAGGAGTTTAATAATTTTCATTATTTAACTAGCAATTTTGCCTAATTCAATAAAAATGAGATTATTTCTCTCATGGGAAATGAGAAGGTGTCAGGACTAGGGATGATGCATCTTTATTCTGTTCCTAAAACTTTAGTCGCTCTCACTCATCAGCTAATGTATTAGCTGCTAAATCGACAAGACTCAAACAGAGTGAATTGTAAATGGTTTCCAGCCATTAATTGGATCCAAGAACAAAAAACACACAATTAGAGGTGTGCATGCATAAGTAGGTCATTCACACACTAATCCATGCTGTGGTTTTCCAGACGATGTTCCCTTCAGATTACTGTCTGGCTGAATATCAGTGTTGCCATTATAATCAGTAGTGCACCCATTACAAGCATTTTAATTAATTACATTCCCACTACCACAAAATCCACTTTCTTTCCACACCTCACTGCCTTCAACTTAATCCGGTCAACATATACTGACAATGGTCTCAGGCCTGTGCTCTTCCACAACCACAGATTGCTCTGAGGATTTCAAGTATGAAAGTTCCTCCAGATCAATTGCTTTACTAATCCTGAAAAATGTAGAAACACCATGTTTTAACTGTATGCAACAACTAATTATGAAGCAAATCCCTCAATCTAACTAAATTGTTGATGGTTTTTAATATTACTTAACATCATGTCTACATTGGAAGCATAAAATATCACTAGCTGACATCATCATACCAACTCAATAAGGAATAAGTGAAACTAAAAAAAGAAAACATAATTTGGAAAATCTTTGAGCTTTCAATAAACAGCTGAATAGAACTGATTATATAAACAAAATTATTAGCTACTCACCATCAAGGAACACTGCAGTTCTTCAAATGAGCAATAAGCTAATCTTCCATACCAGGCTAACTGTGCTTATGCACCAACATAATACAAGCCTGATCAATAAAACTCCTGCAAACATTACATACAGTAGAATATCTTAAACTATGAGACATCAAATGAGTCAGGAACAAAAAAACTTACAGTCATCGCTGTCTTAAACTCAACAAGGACTGGAGATAAATTGAAGTCTCTGACATGACATCTACAGTAAGTAAACTCCCTAATGAATCCCCCTGCAGTTTCAGTGCCCACAGGTGATGCTAAAGCAACTACAGTGCCCTCTTCTATTACAGTGCCCTCATCCGATCAGATACATTGTTACTGCACCAATAGCAGAATAGTAAAGACAATATTGTCCGACCACATGATTGGCGCACCTGATTAACTGCTCATGTGTGAGAGCACTCTATGAAGGGACGTAATGTAGAAATAGTGTCTAATACCATGGAGACAGATGGCTCTTCACATCAGGATGACCTTGTGCAAAAGAAAGGTAGTAATGTTTCCTGTGGTTTGGAAATGGTTCGGATGTGAGAGGATTATACCTCATCAATTCACAGTTTTCTCTAATCTGATATCTATCAGATTTGTTAAAACATTTCCAATTACACTTAGCCACAAATGTGTCTTCGCAAAATGGATATAAATCTGATTTTGAATACCCATGCTATATTCAAATTTAACGGAGTTCACGTCAAAGAAAACAATAGACACTGCATTTTATTTATTATTAGCTATTTTCAAGATCAACGATCACAACAGAACGTGGCATCAGCAATGCCAAGATAATAGCCTCACTTCTTTTAATGATGATGATTGTGTGTTTAGCGTCTGAGCCTTACTTTCAGTTTATGCATGGCGTGCCCACTAAAAATACAAAATTTTCCTTAACCACATGGTTTTTCAAGTTACAAATAAAGAGACTGTTACTTCAGTCATGTTGTTGTTGTTATGTTTTAAGCTGACTAGTTACACACACACACAAAAAAAAAAAAAAAAAAAAAAAAAAAACGAAATCGTGAATTGGTCAAATTTCTGAAAAAAAAAATCCAGCCCTACCTTAAATACTTGTCATTCCAAACTTGCATGCCTTTCTGCTGCACAACATAAAATAATATATTTTGAATTTTGGTAATCAACCTGTTTTATTGACCACTCGTTCCTAATGTATGAACAACAAACAAAGGACTGGAGCTATCCCTTTAGATGATTAGCTAAAGCTAGTGTTTTATGTCGTGACATGCTGCCTTGTAAGAGTAGCATGTCTAAATTCTTAGCATATTCATAAAACAGCAAGACTCTGAAGTGGAGGCCCACTCCCATGAGGCCACGGAAGAGGAGTTATGAATGGCAATGCTGTAAAACATCCAGATTTCATTCATACTAAGCACCTTCATACTATATTATACTTTTTAAACAGTTCATCATCAAATGTAGCACCTCACATAGTAAGCAATTTGAATGCAGCTGGTGTAGACAGCACTAGGAAGCTGAACATTTGAGAGGGTAAAATTGGAAATAATTTCAGTATTGTAAATAACAACCTTGAGACAAAATTATGCCTGTGCAAAAAATAAACAAATAAATAAATTACAGGAGAAAAAAAAAAAAAAAAACTATCAGCATGGGGGAAAGGGATTATTAAATTATTCTTACTGCACAGGTTGTGAAAGCACAGGTTCCTGTTGTGTGTTTCCTAGTGCACAATTGAAGGTGTCAATTTTGTGGTAAATTTAGTGTAGTGTAGAAAAGGTGAGTGAATGTGTTTGATTGAATTTGATGCAATTTATTGTGTGTAAGTTAGAAGGGGTGCTGAAGATTCATGCTGTTTAAACATCCGTTACTGAATGTTAATTCGCACAATTTGTGTTCAATTTTGATATAATACCCCTATATGTACCTGCTGCAAATTTAGTAAGCAGTTAATCTACTTATTTCATACATTTCACATTTTTTAAAAATGTAAATAAATAAAAAATATTAAATATTTAAAATAAAAAACCTTTCCCCCCTAAGTGCATTAGATATTACCAAATCTGACTCAACAAATTAACAAGTAAACAAATAGGTTTACATAATAAGTGAGCTTCACCCACATATATACATAATAGGTTACACAGTTTCTCATATTT
This sequence comes from Cyprinus carpio, assembly GCF_018340385.1. Lineage (NCBI taxonomy): Eukaryota > Metazoa > Chordata > Actinopteri > Cypriniformes > Cyprinidae > Cyprinus > Cyprinus carpio. The sequence goes on from NC_056607.1 coordinate 18,775,266, forward strand.
CTGTCGAACACATATACAGTATGACAGTGAGGTACATATCGTATAAGTAAAACTGTATAAGAGGGAAACGACATTAACACAATTCCATTACGGCTGACTTCTGTTTCCTATGTGACCACACAATGCTTTTGACATTTATCACCATCATAACTACAGTGTGTGTGCGTGACCTGCACCCTCATAGGTTTCAATAATAGGTTATGTATTGTTCTTTAAGAAAAGAGCCTTTCTATTGTGTGAAAAGCCTTTCAGATGTGCTTGGAAGGTCACAGTAAATGGAGGGAATGGCAGCCCTCATCAGAAGATGGGGGAAACGATATCATGTCCATGTCGTGGACTGGAAATAAAAGTGTATTCACAGCGTTCTCGCTCTCACTTTCTTACCTACACTGTCAGTCAATCCTTATCCTTAGCTGAACGATTCCAGTGGCTTTGGACTGCTCACTGGAAAGTAAAAGTGTGAGTGTGCATGTCTGAATTTATGACCTGTAACTTAATATAGACTCAAATATAGAATGTATGCATATTGTTGTTTTGTTTTTTGGATTTTTTTTTAATTTTGGATGAAATTTTGAATCATGGAATAAAAAATGGACAAGGTAATTGTGAACTTTTCTCTCACAATTTAGACTTTTTTTCTTGAAATTCTGAACAATTAAATTTGTTTCACAATTCTAGAGAGAAAAAAAAATCTGAATTGCAAGAAAAAAAACTATTGTAATACCAAGTTCACAGCTCTCAATTCTATATCTTGCAATTTATATCTTGAAATTCAGATTTTTTTTCCCTCTTAGTTCTGAGTTTACACCTAGCAATTTAGTTGTTTTGCATCTACCACAGTTTAAAAAATAAAAATAAGTTAAAAAATTTAATTGTGACTTATCTCACAATTCTGAGTTTTTTCCTAGAATCGCGAGAAAAAAGTCAGAATTGTGAGATTGCAATTACCTTTTTTATTTAATGTTCTGTGGCAAAATCAAGATTTCATACAAAAAAAAAATCAATAAATAAACATCTGAAATTTAGGTCATGAAAACTTTCTTTTCCTCTCTCTTGCTGAGCTAGTCATGATACTTTCCATTTTACTTTTTTTAACATGCAAAAATAATTAAATAAATAAAATAGTATGCATGCACACTTACCTTTATATAATTAGTATTAATTAGTATATGTAATTAGTATTTTTTAAAGCACCAGATGTGGAGTCATATGTTACACTTCTAGTTTTATCAACTGCATCAAGCTTTAGGGAAAGTATTTGTAGGATTCTGTTATACAGAGCATTTAAATGCTGAATTTTTAAACAACAATTACATTTATATGAGCTGCAATAATGTAATAATGTCTACTGGTCTCATAAAGAATGAGGATTTTCCATTTAAACAGCATTTTCTAATTACCCTCAACCTAATGAGGTCAAATTCAGAATAGGAATAATCAAATTAAGACATGCAGTATTCCAATTCCAGTCATATTACCTAAGACACGCAGAATGTGGCTCCCTAAATTCCGTGGCATTTTGTACAATACAGCAAACAAACCACAGCAATTTATCTGCATAATTAATGACACAAAACAAAAAATGAAGCTCAGTCTCCGAAAAATTTGGGTTTACTGCTGTACAGAGCCACTGATTTATGCTACTCTAGTTTCTGTTCATTTTCAGCATTCATTTTTTGTATTATTGATCCCATTTGAAAAAACACTGCCTACTAATATCAACAAAACAAGCCTCTGGTTATGTTTTTAAATACAAACCTCCATCTTTGCCATATGCCTCAATACTGTTATTCAATGTACTTTCCTTTCTTTCATTTTTTGTTTTTCCTTCATTGTAACAAAAAAACTTTTTTTTATTTTTATTTTTTTTTACCTCTACTAAGAAGCACCAGAAAATTAGTACCAGGGCTTACTAATGACTTCATGACATGGCAAATAGGCTACTCCATTCGCAAATTTTAATTAGGTGATGCTTACATTGTTAGTAAACAATTGTTAGCAGTCCTGTCATGTTTCTTTGGTTCTGGAAGCTTCAGGTTTGGATGCATCAACAGGTTGCTGAAGTCGCTCTGAAGAGCAGTGCCCGATAAAAGTGATGCATTTCGGATTATATATGTTAATACTTACTTTACAAAGTATTCACACATTATTTATATGTTCATATGAGTTATTAGATGCAAATATATTTCCCTAATTTCAAAGGAAATTGAACTAAGCTTCTTGTCATCCGGTTCAAATCTGATTCTCTTTATCTGCACTAATATGTCTTGCAGGCTGTTGTTGAAGGGTGACTGGAATCTCGTTGTTTGGATGAATATATTAAGTTATTTAGAAATACAGTACAATTAAAATTTGATTTAAAAAAACTGACTTCAGTACAGCAATCAAAAATGGATAAGTCATTCTGATTTAGTAGGTGCTGTACCTGCCTGGAGAAGAAAAAGAAGAAAAAAAAAGAAATCATGAAAAAGATTATCATTTTGGAAAATATTTGTCACTTGTGATATTTTACTGCTATTTCATTAAAAAGTTAAGTGGTTTTATTTTAAAACATTACTAATATTTGAAATATTTGGAAAAATCAACTCAATTGCATGCATGTTCAGTAACATTATGAAACCTCTTGATTTTTATAACTATTCATGATATTTGTATGGATATGAGTATTTTTACCATAAACTAATAAAATGTGAGGTAAATGTATTGCATTTTTTAAGCCAATTTTTTTTTTTTTTTATTGAAGTCCTTCAACCAAAATGTTAGTAGAACATGCTGTTTTATTGATTTATTTACTTTTAAATTTATGCAACCAACATGCATACAGAACTACTCATTTTGATCATTCTTATTTGTCATTGACCCCAAAAACTGTCTGCAGGTCATATTTTAAACCCTATAAAACAGATAATCAGTACAGCTTATATTTGATTATTCTAGATTTCTTATGCTTCATAATCCCACACTGTTATACGAAAAATAAATACATTTTACTGCTTTATATGGCATTTCCTCCTTTTTAAGTCACTTTGGATAAAAGTGTCTGCTAAATGTAAATGTAAACCTTAGGCTACTTTGAGACTTAAATCATTCTTTCATGTAATTCATTCCGACATACAATATTCACTCTAAAATATTCAATATAAAATCATATTTTCAAATTGTACAATAATATTGTACTGTCAGAGTCTAGTGAGTGATTAGGTATTATTCACACACACAATAGGCAACAAATATGATATTAGAGTAAACATTTTGGACAGGAACAGAAGGTCACAGCCTACAGCCAATTTTCCTAGACTACAGCACGTAGCTAATTAATATTCATGAATCAATCATTGGCTATAGAAGAACAGATTTGTAAATTTACGCCAGGTGTAGATATGCTTGAGCTGTTTGGCCTTGTACTCTAGTCTTATCACACGACTCACCACTTGCTTATCGCCATTGCCGTTCAGTCATATTATTTCTGATTCCATGTAGTTGATTGACTACCATATTCAGTGTATTTAAATGGTATGTCAGGGTACACGTTCAGACAGGTAATGTCATGTCAAAGTTGTTGCAGTGTATAATTCGACTGTTAGTCGAATTAACAGTCCTATCTTTACCTGGTTAGTTTCGCAGAGTCGTTCACAAGCTCCACGTGCAGCAGCTGAGAGCAAAGAGAAGCGAAGGCCTTCTTTATCGACAGGACGATGTCGACGGCTGCTTCCATCTGTTGTAGATGAAAATCGATTTCATTCAACGATGTTTTCGCTCTCTGTTTTGAAGTATCGCGTCACAGTTTTAGAGGAAAACGGCTCCAAACAACCCCAGCGCTTGAACTAACTGAATCACTAACTGATTCAGACTACTGAATAAAGCGCAAAATAACCGACTCAGTAGAGTGATTCAGTGTTCACTGACAAACAAACAAATACTGGGAGCGAGACATGATTGCTGAAAAAAAGGAAAATGTGGTTGATACAGACTAGTATTTTGTAGCATATGCTAGGCTACTGTGTCTCATTTCTGAAAAATTCCTTTCTGAAAAAGTTTATACATCTCACAATTCTAAATTTTATTTGAATTCTGAGTTCACATTTGGCAATTATTATTATTATTATTATTATTATTTATTTGCCTCAGAATAAAATATACCCTATAAATACATTAATAGGCTAACGTAATTGCGATTTTTTTTTTATCTCACAATTCTGACTTTTTTGTCGCAATTGCAGGTGTAGCCTATATGTCACAATTAAGGTTTATATTCTACAATTCAGAATTGCGAGTTAAAAAGTAGCAATTTTACATTTTTCACTCTGTCTATGTCCATCTTTTGCACTTGCATTACATTATTGTTGTTGCCAGATTCTCAAACTAGCAAATTACAGCTAAACAGATGTTAAGGTGAAAAATATGGGGGACCCTGGCTGGAACTACACTTCAGCAACTTTCCATGAAATCTTCTGCAGTAGTTGCTGAGGAAATAACTAACGATATCCTGCATGGTTTCTGTTCTCTCTCTTTCTGTACCTTTATATCTCTCCCTCAGGCTTTCTTATCCACTCTCTCTCTCTCAAAAAGAACAGCCATCCTCTATATAACTGTGGGACTCCAGCATTGATCATACTTTTTTTGTATCTCATCTCTATCTTTATATATTTATATTTATTTATTTTTCTATCTATCTATCTATCTTAGATACTCTATTTGTTTTATTATTTAACAGCAATTTATCAGGCAGCACATAACCTTTGAGTAAAAATAATTGAAAGATGAATTAGATTTAATCAGTGCCGTAGGTGATAATGGAAAGATATTCATCCAAATGCTCCTTTCAACAATAGACTCAATTCACTTCAGGTTTTTAATGAGAGCTGTGATCTGTGCTCTTTCTCGTTAATACATTTGTGAGTCTGCTTCAAACGTAGAGATTAAAATCACCACTCATGTTTCACATGGATCCATCCATATGGACTGTGAAGGTGAAGTGGTTGTTCTAGAAGCGGTTTAATTAAGGATTACACCTTCACAAGTGGGGCTCCTATTAAATGCATGTACTGTAGGGCTCAGGATAAGGATTTCCAACATTTTTCTTTCTTATTCTTTTCTTTCTTATTCTTTTGTTTGTCTTCTGACAAACCAGGTCACCGAAACCAAGGAAATGTCTTACACTTTGATTTATACCTGTGAAGTTTCTTTAAGGCAGTTGCTGCTGGACTTTTTTAGCTGCTTAAAGAATGTATGGAATTCCACCAAGTATATTAAATAATTTATCCTCTCTTTTCTTCTTCATTGTTTTATTGTTTACCCTCATATTACCTTAAATCTTCAGCAAAAAAAAGTTCTTGTGTTTTGGTTACATGGTGTATATATATAGTTTACTACATTTTGATGCATGTAGTTTGAGTTGAGAACTGCAAAACTTTTGTGAGTGCTGCTGTACAAATGCACTTTTGTTGAACCCAACACATTGACATTGAATTATTAAACCTATTTACAGCATTAGTTTCATTTCTTGGGTCTACTGAGGCTGTTTTGGTTGGCATAGGAACCGATACCAAAGTACCAGAGGCTGGTATCGGGCCGAAGCCAAACTTTTGATATTGATCCAACCCTGATGTGAACATTTTACTGTTCCCAAGTTGCCTTTAATTTTGTACAACTGTGGTTAGGAAGTGCCAAGATACATTTGTTACATGAGTTCTATTTATTTCCTGTAAAAAAAAATGAAAAAGCTGTTGGTGTCTACACACCAAAACAAACCTGATGGTAAGACTTCACCAAGTATTAGCAAAATATGTCTAAAAAGAGCTCTTTCTTGGTCCCCTGGGCCCCCAGAACCTCCTTTGACCTGCTGTTGCGTTGCTAATGGATTCTGTGTTTATGGTCACTTATCATTTCTGTATCATTTGAGCCAAAATGCCATTACACTAATATACCTCCCGTCTCTGGAGCTTTAATTACTCCCTGTGAGCAGAGAGGAATGAAAGGAACATCCTGTGGAGAAACCTGCTTCACCTGCTGTTAATGCAGAGCAGTACTAGAGTGTTTGTTCAGTGAACAGTTCATAAATACAGACATAAACATAGTTATGTTGTAACTAAGACAAACATGGAGGAGTACTGTAACTAAAGCTCAAAGTATTTTGTTTTTAAAGGTACAGTGTGGAATTTCTGCACCACTCACCAACTAGAAATGTAAAGGTATAAGGTTGTTGTTTTTGTTTTCCAAACATTCTGCTAGTCCCACCCTATTTAGAATGACAGCCTGCTTTGCATTATTATTATTATTATTACATTTACACTTACATTTAGTCGTTTAGAAGATGCTTTTATCCAAAGCAACTTACAAATGAGGACAATGGAAGCAATCAAGTGCTATAACAAGCCTCATTTAGCTTAACACAGTACACATAGAAAGGGGGTTTTAAATAATATAATAAAAAGGAAACATAGAATAGAAAAAGAATAGAGCAAGCTAGTGTTAGAGGTCTTTTTTGATTTCGTTAATTGTATAATAAATGAAAAGAAAACAGATAGAATACAAAAAGATTACAAAGATCTTTTTTTTCAAAAGAATCAAGCAGCAAATGAATAGAGTGCAAGTCTATTTTTTTAAAAGAATAGAATTGGAATAGAGAGGGCTAGAGTTAGAGGGTCAAATAAAGATGGAAAAAAATGTGTTTTTAGCTGATTCTTGAAAGAAAGGGCCTGATCTTCTTGATGTTAAATAAAGTAAATCTGCAGGACCGGACAGTTTTAGCAATGTGGTCTGAGAAAGTCAGCTGATCATCAATCACAACTCCAAGGTTTCTGGCTGTTGTTTTTGGAGTTGTTGTTGTTGTTGTTAACTGGATGGTGAAATTGTGATGAAATGATAGGTTTGCTGGAACCACAAGCAGTTCTGTCTTGGCAAGGTTTAGTTGAAGGTGATGGTCCTTCATCCAGCAAGAAATGTCTGTTAGACAAGCTGAGATGGGAACAGCTATCGTCGGATCTTTGGGATGGAATGAGAGGTATAGTTGAGTGTCATCAGCATAGTAGTGATATGAAAAGCCATGTTTCTGAATGACAGAACCTAATGATGCCAAGTAGACAGAGAAGAGAAATGGTCCAAGAACTGAGCCCTGGGGCACCCCAGTAGTTAGATGTTGCAACTTGGACACCTTACCTCTCCAAGATACTTTGAAGGACCTATCTGATAGATAAGACTCAAACCACTGGAGTTTGGTTCCTATACTACTGTTCAAACTTTGAAGGCAGTAAGATTTAAAAAAAAAATTGTTTGTTGGTTTGTTTTATTTTTTAGTGCTTTCAAATTATTAATCGCAGTTAATCTCATCCAAAATTAAAGTTTTGTTTACATAATATATGTGTGTGTACTGTGTATATTTATTATGTATATATAAATATACACACATGTATATATTTAAGAAAAATATGTTGTTTATATATGAAATATATTTATATATAATATAAATTATATGAATATAAATATGTCTCTTATGCTCACCAAAGCTGCATTTATTTGATCAAAAATACAGTAAAAAGGGTAATATTATGAAATATTATTACATTTTATAATAATATTCATGTTTTCAATTTGAAAGTATTTTAAAATTTAATTTATTCCTGTGATAGCAAAGCTGGATTTTTGGCAGCCCTTAACACACTCTTCTGTCATACAAATTATATGATTTTTTTTTTTTTATTAAAATATAGTAAACAAATCTGCATTTATTTGAAATATATACTTTTTTAAACAATGTTAAAGTGTTTACTATTAATCAGTTTCAATTTAATACATCTTTGTTGAATAAAAGTATTTTAAAAAAAACTTTTTATTAAAACATCGGACAAACTGTTTAAACTGCTTCAAAAATATAAATTACACAAAATACATTAAATGTTTTGTGCTGTATATCTTCAACTTATAACTACAAACTGTTCATTGTCTAATATTATTAATTGTCATTTTGTTTTGTTTTGTTTTGTTTTTTTATTTTGTTTTATGTTTTTTTTTTTTTTTTTTTTTTTTTGACATCCACCATTTAATTTCAGTTCTGATGTAACCAAAATGAATGCTTCTGAACTTTGTAATTAGTTCATCCATTTTAACCAGTTTGACACATTTAGGCTAATTTCCATTCATTACAAACCTCATAGGTGGTCTTTATCCCATAGACAGCGTGATCATCTGATCAAAGCACAATGGAGGCCTTGCCTTCTCTCGATTATTTTGTGAAAGCACTGCCTACCTGCATCTTCAGAGAAACTCACATTTAAAGCTACAGAATGACTCATAGTCACTATAGCTTTAAAAGGTAATAAAAATGTATTTCCGGTTCCCCCAGATTTCAGCTGATGCTGAGAGCTGTCAGTGGACACATTAGAAAGGCTTTCAAACATGACTCACCCTTGTGAGCACCATGCAAGTCCAAAATCTGAGCTCTGATTTGATTAAAAAATCCAATCAAGCCAATATTTCATCTCCACTCTATCAAATAATGCCAAAGTCATTGTAGCCATCGATATTTCATTTGTTTTCAGCGGCATCCCTCAAGTGGTTTTCCCCACACAGATGCCTATGACTGTGCTGTTTAATTGAATACTCTCTATCTCTGGCGCGGGATTAACCGTGGGTGTACCGCCCATGCACACCTATTCTCAGTATCCTCACTGGTCTCAACTTTCCCCTTTAAAGCAATCACACAGTTTCTTGTCATTCTTTATTGGATTTTTAAATCCCCTACATTCAATTACTACTGGAGGTGACCAGAACAGTAGGTGGTTTACAGGAAGAGGGCCTCATACATTAGTGCTTTCATCTCATACTTAATCCTAGTGGGACGTTTAAGATGATCTAGTACCATCTTCCTGATCTCAGCACTATCCCAAGCGAAATCACAAGGCAAGTTTTGGATCGACCTAAAACTGACAAAATAATTCTTCAAGTATTCAAATGCAGTTCAATAAATTCAATAGTTTGTTTATTAAATTATATTTCTGTGAGGTCCTGTGGCAGCTTAGCAAGCGCCATTAAGATATATGAGAACACTATGGAAATTATTATTATATAGTTCCAACACAAATCAATCAATGTATTATTATAATAAATATATATTGTAATAAATTGAAATATTAGTTAAGTGATGTGAATAAGATTCTTATCTTATAATGATTATTATTCATGTTAATATTGTAATTAATAAATCGTTTTATTTAATGGATAGTTCCAACACAGACTAACTGATTTATAGTCTCAACACAAATTGATTAATTTATTATTGTATTATATTAATAATTAAATTATATAACATTATGAAATTAACAAATTAATTTGCTAATTTGCATGGATGCACACAGTTTATTAAGTTTAGAAATTTGCATCAACTCATTTTAATTAAGTATACTGAGCAAGCACAATTTTTTTTTTTTTTTTTTTTTTTTTTTTTGAGTGGAAAGTATTTTGCAGGTGGGCCAAAGATTTCAGTCCATTCTGGTCAAACTTCACGGCAGGAGTTTGGCTGGTTTACAATGCCAGCTGGTGCATTTACCGGCTGATTCCCTGCCATCATTTACTTCAAAGTTCTCTCTTTCTGTACCTGTCTTATGCGGTCTTCCTTTCTTCTCCTTAGTTCTCTGTCTGTCTGTCAGTCACTCTCTTTCTCTTTCTAGTTCTCTGCACATCTCTTAACATATGGTGGGAGACCAGGAATAGTCCTGACCTACTTGCAGCTCTGCAGCCCAACATCTCCTGACTCACTCCTCTTCCTGGTTCTGATCCGGATGCGGCACTCTCCCAAACTTTACACACTACATCTTACTGACATCTTTTGACCTGCACTCATTTTTCATAGTGTGCAGTTAAGGCATTTGCTTGAAACACTCCGCTTCCTTATATTATTATCAGAGCTGGCTTATGAAACAATTGCATTGTTGCGATGCAAATAAAAATTGAACTCTCAGCTCTTTCAAAGTGTAAGCAACTTCCATAGACACTAATGCAGAAATCTACCATTGTATGCAATGAAAGTGATTTAATTTCTTCCACTGTTTTTATTTTCCTGCTAATTTCATTTCAGTTCTTCTTGCCCACTTGTTTTGTATGGCTTATTATTTCAGATGTGGATCGAAGAGTCTTAGCTTGAGTTTTGGTGCATTGATTGACACCTAAAGGCCGAGGTTAGGTTGGATTTATAGTTATAAGTGGAAATAATCCATCCTCTCCCCTCTACAAACCTGAGCCATTTGTATACATGAAGGTCACACTATCGATGGATGCCATTAAAAAACAGGCAAAGCAAGGTGAGCCACTTTTAGATAACAATAAAACCTGCATCCATTTAACAAATCTAAAAAGGCTGTGGACCTGAACAACAGCACAAAGTTGATTTAGAGACAAGCTTTTCATTCCTAAAGCCATCTTTGGGCCTGTGGACCTTATCTTCAAATCTTGATTTCCCCAAAGCTCCTTTTCACAAAGTTGATATACCTGTCAGCCTCGGCAATATTAGTTTGTGGCATTTGTGTCTTTTATGTGTCTGCCCAGTTTGTTATTTATTCCTACCCTAGCTATTGTTTTCCCCCTCGTGGTGTTTTGTTTTTTTTATCATTACCCTTTGTTGAGAATCCTGTTATTATTATTATACATTTTTGGTATTTTCGTCATTTATTTCAATCACTCACTCAATCCAATCTGTGGGGAATCAATCAGATAATGTAACTCAGGTTTACCCTATTAAAACACCATTGCAAGTACCATTTCAGTTAAATGGAGATGATTTTGCCCATTTTTTGTGTTTGTGTCTTTTCTCATTGATTGTAAAATAAAACGTAAAAAGTAGACTGTTCTCGTGAGTGCGGATCATGATCTCCTATACTAAGGACAGTTTTATATGACACATATTCAAAATATGACATTTTCATATGATTTCAAAGTTTTGGCCAATGTATTAAACACAAAAGTGAGTTTAAGTCCAAGTGATGTTTCATTGTATTTTTATTTATGACACAACAATATAGAGACCTGCCCGAAACGTTACAGACCCACACAAAAGTCTCCTCCTCCTCCCCTTCCCTGTTTGTTTTTCTTGTATGCCACCCTAACCCTATTAATGTTTTCATGTAATCAAAATAAAATAACATAAAATCACCATGCCAAAAGGCTATACGTGTTTTTTTTTTTTTATGTGCTTGTGTTTGTCTCGTTCCCGTTTTTTTTTTTATTATTATTTTATTATTATTTTTTTTTTAGGGACAGGGTGAAAACATGATTAAAAATTAGAAATGTAATAGTGTTTAATGTTCTCTCACATATCATGAGATGGTAGTTTTGAATCTACTTTCAATGTATGTAAAATAAGATAATTTAAGGAAGATAAATAAACAAGTGAATTAAAATATATCATATATTCATAAATGAATAAAATTAATGAAAAACTTTTATGAATAATCTTTTCTTATAAGTAGTAGGACTGCTGTTTGAAATAAAGACATGGAAGAGCTTTAAAAATAATTGATTTTTTCTGTTATTTTATTTTTTTTTTTTTTTTTAAAACTACAACTTGATGTTTGTGAACTTGCAAGTATCCCTATCAAGTGCATACTTTAGGGCAACGGGATTCTTTGGAGCCACCAATAAGACTAAAAGAGCTGATGTAAAACCTCTCATGTAGTGGCTTCAGAAGTGATAAGCTTCAATGTTTATTTTCCCAGACGCCGCGTGAGGCAAAATTGACTTTGGCTATCTCAGCGAATAGCAATTATCTGAGGCGCCAGAAGCTTCTGCGCAGTGAAGACTAATTAGTTTCATTAACCTGCATCAAAGATAAAAAACAATTGCCATAATGTAATTGAAATGCTAGTTGCACCTCTCTTTCCTCCTCTCTTTTTCTCTCACTCTCTATTTTGCCTCGGCCTGATTTTCTTCATATTCTCATTTGTCCTGTTAGTACATTTCAATTTGAATGTAGAAGAACAATACCTCAGTCAAAAGAGATGTTGACTCTTGTCTCCAGTAACAGGATGAATGTATTTTGTACCATTATGTACTATTGTATTTATGTAAATGATTGCTTATTATGTATGCATTTTCATAGTATTTATGCAGCATTTGTTTTGTTACAGAAACACACAAATGGGCAGAGTACCTATTGGCCTCCAGTTAAAGGGCTGTTCGCTTTATCCAAATGAAAGCATGATGAGGCTTTTACGTATTCAGCTGTCATAGGTCCCAAACTTAAACAGCAGTAAGTGAAATTTGCATTCAAAATGTCATAATCAATTTTGTATGACAAGCAAATGGCATTTTTTGATGTACTATTCTTTTAAAATCTGTGATTAATATCAGATTTAGACTCAGAGAATCATGTACTAGTTGGTACATGTGAGCAAAACATTGTAATACAATATCAACACCTAAACATTTTATGAGGAAGTTTATGTATGTGTAGTTAATACAGTATGTGTAAATCTCTAGAGATGAAGATCTGTTATCATCTTCATTATTAGTAACAGAATGTGTGTGTGCTTTTCCCTGGTGGCCCTCTTGTATGTGAGCATTTGGTGTTTTATTGGGAATAAAGGAGAGATGACATTTGTAAGGGCTTGTTTGGTCTTGCGTACACAATGGCACAAACACCAGAGCCAAATCTCACAGCGGGGTTTCTCAGTTCTCTCTCCATGTGAGAAGACATTGGACTTCTTGTTTTGACCTTTTGACATGGTGAATCAATAGAATGCATTCAAACTCATCTCAGCTGGATCTTGGGGTTTTTCACAGACTGAGGAATATGGCTGAATGGCAGCATATCTCAGCCAATATTTTTTTTTGTAAAGTTTTTTTTTTTTTTTAAGTGTGTGTATATATAGTTTTAGATATATTTTAAATGGGTAAAATATGGCACTGGTCAAAAGTTTGAACAGTGAATCCTGAAAAAAAAAGTATCACAAACATATTACATATTATTACATACAAACATGTATATATATGATGTATATTTATACATCGTCTTGGCAGCGCTTACTTAAAACTATACATGGTTTAAACTTATATCTATATTATGTGCTATATTACACTATTATAAAGGTGATGTAAGACGAACTATGTGTTGATTATAAAAATAAAAAAGCATAAAGATTATATTAATATATTAATTATTATCCTGCAGTGAATTCATATTTACTATCATTCAGCAATTCAATTTCTCCAGTCTACATATGTATATGTGTGTTTGTGTTTCATATATATATATATATATATATATATATATATATATATATATATATATATATATATATATATATATATATATATATATATGATACAACAGGGCTAAAGGCGCCCTGGGGTAAAAGGCGCCTTTGATAATATTTTCCTCTAAACCACTAGATGGCAGAAAAACTCGGTGTAGCACTTTTCAAAACAGCCTCTTTTTTAAGATGCACATGCAAATTTGTCTGATCCTTGATGCGATCGCATGCAGCAAAGCAAAGTTGATTCTGTGCTTACTTGATCTAATATTTGATTATTTTTAAAATGTTGTAGTTATAAGTAGGAAGTGAGAATTGCTAAAATGATCTTCTTTTTATTATTTTCAGTTTAAAGATAATTAAAGCAACTTTTTTAAAATAACGATAAAATATGTAAAAGTATGGTATTTGGGGTAAAAAAAAAAGCGCCTCTGCTGTTGGGGCTAAATGCATAGTAGCCTGATTTACATGGTAATTAATAGATGGCTGACTTCCATTTGTTGACATGTCATGGTTAGATTCAGATGGTAAATAGCATATATTATGTTGGATGTCCATCTTAAAAATGCAGTGAAAAGCACATATTTTCTTAGGGTATGCCTTTAGCCTTGTTGTATACCCAATATATATATATATATATATATATATATATATATATATATATATATATATATATATATATATATATATATATATATATATACATATACATATAAATTGTATGCACATGTATGCATTTAATTTCAGCATTTTTTTTTTTATATTAAATTATATTATGTCTCGTCATTATATTGTCATTAGCCATATCTGTATCACCAATGGCAGTATATCCAAAACTCTACAGTATATCCTATCGCTACATTTAACAGCATTCATTTGACTTATGGAATATCATTAACAGCACACACTCTTTAAGAAATTCACAGCATATACTGATTTCCCAATATAAGTAAGAGAAGCTGAACAGCTCTAAGGACTCATCTGCATCAATCTCAGTTACTGGCTGCTTTATGTAGCAGAGCCGGTAGTTGTAGTATGTCATACTGACAATATAGTTTTAAGTAACCACTGCCAAGAAGATGTCAACTCCCAGATCCTCTGTTTTCCTGTCTCTGTCTGATATTTTCAGAAAAGTTTGTCTTTATATTCTCTCCCTCAATCACGTTGAAGATTTAGGCCAACATGGACAGAAAATAGATATGATAACCTAAAATGATACAAGATATTTAAATAGAATGAAGTCAGTCAGTGCAAACCTATCCAATTTTAGCACTGCAATTCCTGTTATCCAGTATCTGTCAGCAAAATATACAGCCTCAGGCTCGATGTGAATCATATTTGGTTTGAGGTTTACTAAGGGAAGAAGGTCTCACTGTAAGATATCATTTAATCTGTTCCAGTGAAGTCATGCTTTGATATTGTACAGTATGTGCTATTATAGTTATATGTTGCACCACTGCATCACAAATCTGAAGATGGATGACCAGTGATATTAAACCTCCTTTATCACACAACATTTCGGATGTGCCGTAAATCATAGCAGAGACCCCATTAGCTATTTTCTTCTACTATGAGTTGAGCAATAAGTCCGGTTAGCCACATGGAAAACTATCCACATGAAAGAGCAGAGAGATGAAATGGTGTTCATGTAAAGTGTGTGTCAGAGCATTCTGCACTAACCAGGTAAAATGTGTGTGTGATGTGTGTATTGATGGCTTTGTTTGGCAGAGCATGTCGGGTGCCTGATTGCAAGATGAAAGCTGATTTAGAAATGTAGATTCTGGTCATTCCATCTGTAAGTAGGAGGCGCAAACCCACACTAACTCTTGTTTGGCAAAGCAAAGACTGAGTTATATTTGACTTTGTGGGAAAGGAATAGCAGCAGTGTGGTTATTCTCTCCCCTCTTTCTGTCCCATCCATAGTTCAAAATTAAAACTCACAAATAAAGAAATGCATCTTCGGTGACCAAGTGAAATTAAGTTGGAAAGTCTCAGCTCTCAGGGTGGAAGAGAGCGCTGTTCATTAACTCCCCATCCAACTACAACTCCTGCCAACACCGAGACTCAAGCCTGTGACCTTCGGGTTACAAGTCCAACTCTCTAACCATGGGGAAACATCAAATTCTACAAAACTGTTCACTAGGTTTGCGATTAAATTTAATATTTGAAATCACCAAAGAAATCTGATAACAACTGTGTCATAAATGTTGTTTATTTTGCTCAAACAGCATTATAAAAAGTTTATTATTCAGGCTAGATCAGCCAGTGCGCATGCGCAGTCCTGAGCGCTCGTCTCAGAACGCTGACTGTTTCTATAGCAACCAAGATGCTTCTAACAGTGGCTGCAGTGACGCACTGACTGTACCGATTAGCGATTGGCTCCTTCATTCAGAAGGCGGGGCTTCCTGCAATTGAACAGCCATATTGAGCGTTGCATTTTTCTCTATTCAAAACTATATAATTGACATGTCTTTGGTATTCTATAGACTTTGGTAATGTGCATTGCTAAGAACTTCATTTGGGCAACTTTAAAGGCGATTTTCTCAATATTTAGATTTTTTTTGCACATATAACATTTGAGGATTGGTAGCCATGTTTTGCTTACAGAAACTGTTCTCCAGGTTTATTATTGACCTCCTCAGTTGTGTCAATAAACAGCAATTTAATTTCCATCGAGCTGTAAAGAGCTCTGACTCCCAGTAAACTGAAAACAGTTCATCTTTCAAAAATATTTTCCATACTATGGAAGTCAATGGGGACCAGCAACTGTTTGGTTATCAATAATCTTCAAAATAATTTCTTTGTGTTCAGCAGAAGAAAGAAAGTCATACAGGTTTGAAACAACTTGAGGGTGAATAAATGATGACAGAATTTTCATTTTTGGGTGAACTTTGCATTTAAAATGCTGGTTTATTTGTTATATATATTTTGTTCTTTTTTCTATTAAAAATGCTGCAGTGAACACATTTAAAAAAAGAAAAGAAGAGGAAGAAGGATAGTTCAATAGCAGGGCCTGGACATGCATTCAGATCACAAGAAAACCCTCGCAGCACCATGTCCCATCAAAGTCATCAATGCTGACCAGCTCTCATCCTGCAAACAGCCTCGCTTTGATGTCGATACTGTAAGCAAGATAAAGGAGCTGCTTAGCTGAAATACAATAAAGACATTTTTACTCCGGAAGGATGGGATCAATGTGTCTCTCTAGGTGTGTTTTCCTGTAATGGGCATGCATAAATAACTTGAAGAAATAAGAAGTTAATCATAACGATTTTCCCCCGTCTTACACAACCTATCTATGCGTGACTAGGATATTATGGGATGCCGTATAACATCAGTCCTGGCTCTTTACGAGGCCGCTGTGAAGACTGCAGAAGGATGGATGTCAGAAATGACACTGGCTCTTCTGCTGACTAGCACAGTGAAGAGATTCAATAGCAGATAGAAAAGCTTTTATGGAGCCGAGATGTTTATCTGGACTTAAAATAAAGAATATGGCTTGAGAAGTATTTGTAGGCAAGTTTGGTTTTATAGTTCTTGGGATTTGGTAGTTTTTGAAAATAGTTTTGAGATAGTTTGGAAACTTCTTACTCTAGAGTACCATGTAAAATTGTCTCTAATTAAATGGTCAATGTTTAGAAACATGAAAAAAATGTGTTTTTGCTGAGTAGAATGGCTTCCCACAATGCTCTTCAATCTATCTGAAAATCTAAGTGGTGTTATTGTGAAAATGCGAGCGGAGGGCTTTATAAAGGTTCGGTTTGAGAAAAGAAGGTTTTTTTTACTCTTGTCTGTTTCTCTGCTTCACCAATCTCAGCGAATTTCTCTCAGTTTTCAATGATTTGATGTTTCTTTCCAGAAATACATACAAAAGAGGATGGGAAAAGTGAAATATCTTAAACAAATATTCAGCGTTCTTTGAAGTGTAAATGTGTTTTGCAGGCGTCAGGAACGTGCGATCAGTCCCAGGGAATCTGCCAGTCAAAGAGCACGTCAATGTGTTCGTTTTCCTCAGTTCTTTCAAAAACAGAGCTTTGCGCTGTTTTCCCTCCATTAAGCGAACGACAAATTAAACCCAATTAAGCTCACAGCTGTTGCCTGGGGCATTGTGAGTTTGTCTAGTGTACTTCATTCCTCTTGACTTTGCCATTGCCAGAGCTATAGTTTAGGTGTGTTGAGGACAATCAGGAAGTATTAGAGATATATAAGATGACTTGTATTGACTCACACTGGTTTCGCTGTATTTCTTTTAATTAAAAAATGATTAATACGTGTTATACGCAGATTAAATTTGGTGCACAAGATTAATATCACATACACTTAGAGAAATGGACCTATTCAAATACAGGAGCAGGACTGTTATGAATGAAAACATCTTTTGCTTGAGAGTGTGAAATAAGTTGGGTCTTATTGTACTCTTTTATAGCACTTGACTATTTTCAAAAGAGCAAGCAAAAAGAGCATCCTTTTTGAATGTTCTATACATAAACACAATGAGGTACATGTTGGACCTGAGGGACAGAGAGAAAAAGACAAAGAACACAGGTAAACAGTGTTTTCAGGCCCATCTGCAGAGACTCTCCTGGATTAAGGGGCCACCAGTGGCTACACACACGTCTCTGATCTTGGCTTCACAAGAGTGGAAAGACTGTTGGATGCTTGTTATAGTCACCCCTTACTGAGAGACACATGGACATACACACACATAGATGTGTGCTTTGTCTTTATGTGTTTAGAGAATATACAACACACAAACACACACTCGCAATGACCCTCACTCTATACAAGAGGCTGCACATACAAACATTATTTGATTAATCATAAAACAAGATGAAAGGGAGTTTTGGAGAGAGGATGAGTGTGGAGCAGACTATTAGACATATTGCTTTACATAAATCTCATCGAAATGGACAACACTCAACATCTCCATCAGTGACTCACAGCTATCCAAACCACATGCCGCCCATCCCGCTTTGATCTCAGCCTCTCGCAATTCTCTCCGTTCCCTTAGAGAATCATTGTTTTCTTGTCCAAGATACAATCATTAAAACCAAGGAAATGCAGGGCAGGGTTCTCGACCAGCCATTTGGGACACATGCCCGGCACATCCACCCTCTCCAAAAACAAAATACAGCACCCCATGTTTTGGTCACTGACTCCAACAAAATCACACTTTTGATGAAGGGATGTACTGATATAAAAATTCTAGCCGATTCTAAAAGGGAAAATGGCTGATTTCAATTCTACGCTGTTTTTCCATAAAATGCTATGTACTAAAATCAAGTATTTTAAATGCTATAAGTGAATTTAGGCATCACGTGATTATAATGTACAGTATGAAAAATGGATATTCATCTTGAGATATGCTAAAGTTTATAGTATTGTTCAAAAGTCCCTCATGCTCACCAAGGCTGCATTTATTTGAACACAATGTATACAGTAAAAAAAAAAAAACAGTAATATTGTAAAACATTATTGCACATTAAAAGAACAGTTTTTTATTTTAATATAATTTCAAATATATTTTATTCCTGTGATGGTAAAGCTGATTTTTTAGTAGTCATTACTCCAGTCAATCAATAATAGGCAGTAAATATGGCCTCTTATTTATTTATGCATTTATTATTTTTTTTATGGACACACTCAGTTACTACAGTTACACTAGGAACAGAGAGTACAATCTCAAGTTTGTTGTCCTCACCTCCTGAGTCAGTTGTTTGGTACATTTGTAACTCTCAATCAAAATAAAACGTGTGTGAGATGTTCAGCCCTGTGAAATTCTAATCGTATCACTAACCCATTAAAAATGCATGACATGATCCTGGGCTTTAGAGTTATAGAAAGCTGACCCTCTCTGTTATTTATTTATTTGTTTATTTCCACAAATAAATTAAAATATGCTGTCATCAACAGAAATAAGCTTTCCACTGACAGGATTTGCATATACATAAGATATTGGACATTTTACACAAACTCAGTCTAATTGGATATTTATTATGCTCAGACTTTCTACTTTTCAATCAGAGCCTCAGTTTGCAATTGAATAAACTGTGCATTGGAAACATCCATAATCCAGAGTCCAAATATGCACAAATTTGAATTAATTTACTTGCACTTTGCACAATAAAACACCTTTCATTCTTCTACACGCTGAGCCACACAGCTGTGAAGCCTTTGGTGTTTGGTTGTTGTTGTTGTTTTTTTTTCCGGAAGAGTATAAGTTTCATTGCAAACTAGCGGTTTTGACTCTTAGCACCGAAATGTCTGAACAGTTTAATAAAAGCCCCCTTGCAGCAATTACAGGTGTGATCAACGGACTCCCAGGCTCCCTCAATCTCAATCAATGTTGCTGTGCTCTAATTGTTCCAGAGGCTCTTGTAGCAGTAGTTACAGGTGCAAATTTATTGGCTTTGACAGAACACAGCCACAAAAATATCCCCAATGTATTCCTGCACCCCTCAAGGCACGATTCAATAACTTTTTTTTCCTTTATCTCTCAAAGTCGCACCTACGGAATAGATCCCAGGTTATTGAACATTGTCAGAGATTTGAGAATTAATAAAACACTGAGAAAAACTATTGCCTTCGTTCCACTCTTTTATAATTCATGAGGTGCTATCGAAATGTGCCATCCTCAGAAAGAGATGGACATAGGGTGGCATCGGACTCTGATCCAACTATACATATTTCAGGGATTTGCTGGAAAAATGTGGTTTAAGTTACATATGACAAGTTATCCATCTAAGAGCTTCTTTTTTGTTTTGCTGGCCTTTTTTAATCGAAGTTTTAAAGTGCTTATTAAAGTTTTATGTGCTGCCATCTTCCTGTCTTTGAGGAGACTTTGAAGTGTATCCTCTACCTGACTTATATATATTTTTCATTGTATCCTAAACCCTGACTTTTACAGATGCTTTTCCATTATATCATCTCACTGTTTCCTGTCCTCTGCTACAGCCATTTATCACACAAAATAAACGTTACTGTTTTTCTGTCACAGTCAGTATATAAAGTATTCAGTGCATGAAAACATATATATTATAATGCAATTAAAGTTTTTATCCCCCCGATAATTAGAAATATTTCTTGAGCACCAAATCAGCATATTAGGGTGATTTCTAAAAATATCTGAAAACTGGAGTAATGGCTGCTGAAAATTCAGCCTTGCAGCCTTGGTGAGCATAAGAGACTTCTTTCAAAAACAAACCAAATGCAACACTGAAACTGAAACTCAAAATCTTCTATCTATTTCTACTGAACAAACTGGCCTACAATGCGACCGTCTTATTACTAATACTTTGTATGGGCGCCAGCACAGTGGCCATTGATTAAAACCAAGCAGTCTGTAGATGTGCCTCTGTGCGATGCAATAAAACATGTTTATGGCGTACTGCTGCCTGCCTTCCTTTTCCTCTTTTCAGCACGGTGACAAAGTGCACTTAGCCTAGACAGAGTGTTAATCTTGAGCTCAGACAGCTCAGAGGACTATGATCAGGTAGGGCAAGGCTCTTTAAACTCATCGGGACTACCATAGATCTTTGTCTCGCTACCCAGGGCTACATTAGCCTAGACTAGACAGGATCAAATGGCCATGACTGGGACTCACGTTACCCGATCTAAGAGTCTCTCTGGAGGAAGCAGGCTCCTCTCGCTCAATAACGGGTTTTTAAGATGCATAGGAAGACTGTGAGTACTGATCATCGCGCCCGTGTGATGTTTTGCTTTGTTGTTCTTGCTTTTATGTCTACAAAATTCATCCTTGTCTCCATCACCTTCACAGCACACTGATTAAGACAACGTCAACATTCCGAGAGAATCCGGTGGCGAAAGAGCCTTTGAAGCCATTGTTGGCCGAGTGGAGCTGTGTTCTGGAATCCCTAGAGGTCATCTTTGAGAAAGTAGCCTCCTCAAATCCTATTGGTTCATCTCCAGCTCTTTAGTGCTCCATTTATTTGCATTGCAGCGAGGCACAGGTGTTGCTTTTAGATTACGCCGAGTGTCTGTCGGCGCGGGGAAACGGTGTAATCAGGTTAGCTGAATAAAGAGTTGTGGTTCACCTCTATTCACACTGTTACAGCTATTGCAAAGATTTATTCACACTTTCCCCATGACCAGGTCAGACGTCATCTATGGCACAAACAGACTGAAGGTGAATGGCTACCAGGCTCCACACATGCGGCTCAGGTCTGAGAGGCCAGTCTCCCAACGGCCACGCTCACATTTGGCCGGCATTATGGAGCATCTGCCATCGACTCCAGATTCATTTAGCAGTGTCCCTCGGTGACCATCAACATTGTGTCTGGATGTGTTACAGCCCTCCAAAAACACAAGCACAATGCCTGTAGGATCTTACTTCAATGAAAAATGCCTTAAAAACAATTTAAAACCAGCTTGTGGTTTCAATACAGTGTACACAAAGTCTGACTATGCATTTATCAGAAGCTGTTTAGTGGAGTCAGGAGGGTACCGAGCCCCTAAGGGGGAAAAAAAAATGAGATGAGATGGGAGGGGAAAATATATTTCAATGCTTTTGCGTTCACCTGCAAAGCTTTTGTATACTCTCGCAAAAGTGTTGCATTATCCCAAGAAACTGCATTTCTCAGAAAAAAACAAAAACAAAATTGTGTTCTCTCATAAAACATTTGCATTCTCTTGCAGAATTAATGCAATCACCTGAGAAACTTTTGCAAAACGTTTGCATTAGCTCGTAAAACATTTGGATTCTCTTGCAGACCCTAAAAAAGTAATATATTCAAAATACGTTTATTTCATATAATTCAAATCTTTTCAACATGTTTACCGACATATCCCTCAAGACTTACTGATATAAAAATAATTAAACTTTATTTAGAGTACTATACTTGTGCACATTTCTTAATATTAGGGCTAAAAATGTGTTTTAATATAAATATAATGAGCAATAGTTCCACTTTAGCACAATCAAATATACTTCAGGATATCTTTAGTTGGACTTCAACACTACGTCTGCACAATTACAGTGCATTAAGTACAAAATTAGTTGTTCCAATTTATTAGACTTTAAGTATACCAGTTTAGTACAATTGCAGGGTAGTTGTATTAAGTACATAAATATGTAAATGTATTTAGAATGAAATAAATGTATTTCAAATACATTTTAATTTTTAATTTATTTATTTATTTATTATTATTATTATTATTATTATTATTATTATTATTATTTTACTAGGGGAGGTATTGCAATTTCCCAAGACACTTTGCATTCTCTTACAAAACATTTGCATTCTCTGGTGAAAAAATTTTGAGTGCTCCCACAAAATTATTGCGTTTGCAAAAGTTTTCATTTGTTCATGAAAGCTCATGAAGGTTTTTCCCCCCATACTGAAAAAAAAATGGTGATGAAACTTTGAAGAAACCAATTTCATTTAGAAATTGCTAATACATTTTAGAAGAAACCAATTTCATTTAGAAATTGCTAATACATCTTTTTTTTTTTTTTTTTGTAAGTAGAAAGACTAAAACGATATTTTCTTGTAAAACATAAATCAATAATCATTGTATTATTTATTATTTCCATCAAAAAAGTTTTCCACAAAGTTTTTCGGGAAACACAATTCCCCACAATGTAAAAGCTCTGAAAGGTTTTTTTTTTTTACCATCACCATATCCCTTTAGGGCCTTTGTAGGAGAGTGACTTTTCATTATAGAACATTTTTCTGCATGCAAAGTAATCATTCAGAGAAATAGAGGTAGGTTAATTGTTTTATTGTGCACAAAAGCAGACCTGAAGAAACAGCAGATATGTTTTAATACTAATGCAATCACATTTAATGAGGTTAAACATTACAAATTCATCAAATCAAGCTGCTCTCTTAGCCCAGCCTGCTGAAAAGTGCTAAAAGACCAGTATAACCGGACTGGGAGACCATCTATAAGACCAGCAAATGGCTGGTTTAAAATGTTTTTTATTCCTCAGCAGGGATATACTGTACAGCATTAATAGTCCATACAGACAGCACTCAGAAATTAATATTCTGTCATTATTTTCTCACCTTCATGCTATTCCAAACAGAGGACCTAGGTTTTGTTGTTGTTGTTGTTTCTGCTCTTTTCCATGCACTGAAAATGGAGATCAGGGGATGTTGAGCTTGAAAAAAAGAAGAATTAAAACCCATCATTGTGTCGTATGATGCCGTAGGATACTTTTGTTCAAGGAAGTGGAACAGCATGATATGTAATTACCTTATTGTAAATCTTGCTTGACTAACATGGTCACCATTCACTTTCATTGTATTCAAAAAAGTAGCTTGGAGTGCTATAAATAACACCATTTGAGTTTCAAAGAAGAAAGAAGTCCAGCTGTTTTGAGTAAATGACTTATCATGCTGTCATTGGCACCAGTCTTTAAAAAAACAGGTCTGTGTTTACTGTTGTGTAGAAAAATTTAAGTGGCTACATTTGACTAGCCATTATGCAGTTTGTAATATTCTAAAGGCCTAAATTCAGACATGTTCTTTGATGACTATATCAGTTGCAAACTCCTTTTTTCAAAGACAAAAGACAGAAAGTAAGGAATCAGGCAATATGATATAAATTAAATGAGCTTCAATAAACTACTGCTTGCTTATTTCACTTAGCTTAGCAGCTTATTCTATAGGTCTTAGTACTGCATATGATTCCACATAGATTTCCTCATGTACTTAAAATGATAAATCTTTGTTACAGTATTTTTAGGATACCAAGTTAAAGTCTGCCAGTAAAGACTAGGCTAATTCATGTACTAAAGCATTCCTTACACTTGCTACTGTGCTAATCCCAGAGATACAAGATGAGGTCTATCCTGAAGTAGTCATTCTGTTTCCTGCAAGGGACTAGTCTCTTTTCTATTAGCCACTTTTGAAGGAAAATAGAAATTACGGTAGGAACCAGAGTAGGTATAACAGAAAATAATGCTTTTGTTATTTCAATTTTAACACTCCAGATAAATCAAAATACAAATTCCCTCCAGTAATTGCGCTATTTGTCACAATGGCGATGATCAAGCAATCTTTTTGTGGCCAAACAACAACACAGAGGAGACATGCTGTTACTAGTTTCCTCCAGAATGTCTGCCCACCAGAATGCCCTTTAAATGGGCACGGCCTGAGGTCTGCCTACAGAGATGATGAAAATCTATAGTGTACTGTTCCTGTGCAGCTGAGTCCACCGCTGCAAAGGAGTCTCTTATCTGCAGGGTGAATAGCACAGATAAGCACAGATGTTCTTGGCTTCAGCTGTTCTCTAAAAAGAAAACTCTTAGATTTAAGTGTGTAACAGACTTTATTTCTGTCTTTTGCTGTAGAGTGTCAGCAGGAAATAACACGTTATATTTCCAAACAGTCCTTTTGCGATTTTTGTATGCACATGGAGTCTGACAACAGCCAGTGCTCTACACAGAGATCTGATCTCATCATCATCCACTCTGTCTGGAATGACATGAAGAAACAGAGCAAACTGAGACAGACTAAATCCAGAAGAAGTGTGACAACGTCTCCAAGATGCTTCAAGAATAGTAATAGTATCTGGCTAATCTGTAACTATTGAGTAAACCTAAATACACCAATTTAATAATAATAAAAAAAATAATAAAAAATAAAAATTGTATGTTGTAAATCAGGTAGAAATAGCTCTTTACAGTAACAGTTGCGGGTTACCACATTTTATAGTGTAGGGCCACTTCAGAACCTTCCATATTTATTTAAGAATAAAAATATGATAATTTTAACAAAGTAACAAACCAATGTCACAAGACGACACTTGCTCTAACTACTTGATGAAATCATCATGTACTATTTTGGTCCATGCAGTGCTGCATTTCCATTTGAAAATCTTACATTTTTTGGTCTTGTAATCCATTTTAAGGAAAGCATTTGATTTTCTGACTGCTGTTGCAAATTCCGCTCATTTATGATCAGGTACACACAATTCTGTTTGTTCTTATACTTTTCTTTTATTTCTTATTTATCTCTTGTTCTTGTCTATTTAATATAATTTAAATTATGTACAGTTTGTTTTTGTAGTCCTTGTTGTGTGCTATCTTATGTATAGCCCTAGAGGAAGGCTGTTTCGTTTTGCTGTGTGCAGGCTCTATAGAGCTGACATGAAAATAAAGCTTCTCTGACTCTGAACAATATAATGTTATATAGCTGGTTAATATGATGTTTTGTCAGGATTTGGACTATGGCATTGTGTGTCATCATTTTCAAGTAAAATGAATGCTGTTATATATTATAACTGTATAATTGCAAAATTAATATAATTATTTGTTAAGTAATACTGAATAATTATAATAAATATAAACAAACTATTGCTATAAAACATTTGTATTATAAACTATGGCCTGCATGACATCTATTTTGGCACAAAGGTCGGAACCTGACTGAATTTTCTATCCCGCACTTAGGATTCCCGATGGAAGTTCACGCTTGCCGCACTAAAGGAGGAGAGTAGAGCTGTGTACACAGAGACCTGCGGAAGGTCAGCTGGAGGGTACCTGACAATGTCTTTAGCCCCAGAGGAGTTTCTGCAGACTGAGATGAGATGGCCCCATCTCTACACTACATGCTTCCAAAAATGAGTTGCGTTCCTCTGGGAATAACTGTCATAAACAGTGGGAGGGAACAGTACCATATTCCTCAGACCAGTTCAGCCAAATCCCTTAAATCTACAAATATATAAACAAAGAAAAAAATATGGCTTGGAAAAAGAGAAGGCTCTATAGGAGAGCGGGTTAGAAATAATAAAAAATGATTAAACAGAGGCTTTCGCCCTTATTTTTTAATGGATTCTGTTTTAATTCAAACTCCTCCACAGTAGAGAAAAGAAAAGAAGAAGTGCAATTACACACCTGGGGAACTCCCAGCCTCCGATCTGTAATCATCAAGACGCCCATTAAATGCTGTGTGACACTTGAAGAATTTCAATGAGGAAAATCTGCTCTGCAGAAATGCAGATGCTATATTTCAAGAAATGATACGTATGGGATGTTGGCTGAGAGAAGTGCGATGCTCCTCTACTAATGCGCTTGTTATCTCGAAGGTTAAAAAAAATAAAAAAATATTTATTTATTTCTTTTTCCCACAGGTTTTTTGTTTAATAACACCAACACGTATATGAATGTTCTTTGGTAATATAATGACAGCATCAAGAACATATACTCAGCTGGATCTTTGCGCATACTACACCCACTTCCCACTCAGCGCTCAGCGGCCAGTGTGGGCTCACCGGAGCCGCACGTCAATCCTCTGTCACATTAAACACCACCTTGGTGGGTTCCAGAACAAACCGTGACAGCTGGTGTCTTAATTATCAAGGCCTTTTCTCTCTCCTTCTCTCTTCCGTTCTCATTCTTTTCAGGTTGTTAGATCTCTCTGTGCTTTCTTAGGTGAAGGGGCGCGAGGGACATACGCTGCCGCACATCTGAGGGGGAGAGTCGAAGGTGAAGAAGGCTCGTGTACACACAGAGCGGCTTGTTTTGGATGAGTACCGGAGCGTTGGATGTGTCCGCTTTCATTTCGAAAAACAATAGGCCCATTCACAATCACCTCCGCAGTTTTCTTCCGAAAGCAGCAGACCTCTCGGCCAAGAACGCAGCGACGGCTTTATTCTCTCCCGTTTGATATAGTGGAGCTATTTCTAGAGCTTTTCTAATCATCAAAACACACAAAAGTGCATCCACTCTGGGACTGCTCAGAATACCAAAGCCAGAGCTCATTAAATGCTGTGTAAGTAAAAGGAAGCCGTTGGTTCATATGAGCATCCAAAGATAAAAGTCAAAGGAGATTTTTAGTATTTATTTTATTTTATTTTATTTTCAGTTCTGTTCAGACTTAATCGGTTAGCGTCCGACTACCTTTGCATTTCAGTGAATAATTCATTTCGACAAGTGTCTTCAACACTTATTGTCCCAAAGGTGCCTCATATTAGGATTATCTTTAATAATAACATAAAAACTTTGTCAGAGGCAAAAAAAAAAAAAAAAAAAAAAAAAAAATAAATAAATAAATAAAAAACACATCAAAATGAGGTAAAATAATGGACTATTAAATAAGTAAAAAAAATTGCAAAATATGCAAACTGATAGGCAGATAGGCCTATTTAATATATTTGCCATTAACCAACATCAGTTACGCAAATACAGTACATAATCATATATTCAGCATATGAGCTAAAACTGTCAAAATTATTTGGATGCAATATGTTGAGGTTTTCAGAGTGGTTTCGGTTAATGGTTTGATTTTAGCTACAGCCTGGATGAGAAGATTCTAAGACGCAGACCACAGTGAACAAAAAGAAAGAATGAAAGTAACAATGTGGTCACACTTGCAGAATCACATTGAGCTAAATGGTGATGTTGATATCTATATGAATGCAGCTCAGACAGTGCTTCAACATGTGAACATGCACAAACAAACAGCTCAAAATAATGGAGCTGCAATGGAATTCAATTTGCAGAATTCAGACTGTGCTGTATGGTGCAACTGGAAGAAAGCCTGTCTGAAATAGTGACAGCAGAGCAGAGGAGGGGACACAGTAAGGGACAAAGCCTAAAAAATGAATATTGTTATAAAATATTGTTAAGCAATATTATTTCTATTTGAGTGTCATACAAGCAAAATAAACCTTGTTTCATTATTGAATGAATCAGTGTTTGAATGAAACGGTTAATTGAATGATTCAATGACACGCTAATAAAGACTGTAGCTACCTCTAAATCACATACTTCTTATTATCCACCTATTTCCTGAACGCCGAAGCCTTGCCTGACTCATACTGGAATGATGCTTTACATTTCCGGTCTTTGGTGTTTCTAGTCAATTTAACATCTTTTCCAAGCCAATAATATAAAGTTAGACCTATTAAAATGGTTTTTAAACCCACATGGCGCCATAGTTTTACACTTTACAGTGTCACTTTGAACTTATTTTTTGAGTAACTCAACTGTCATAGTTTAATAAGTGGAAATATGACATACAGTGGCCCGAGGTTAGCTGCATTGAAAACAGATAGTGTCACATAGCCTGTATTTTTTAAGTTGCTCGATTGTGATGGTTTTCAAGGGATTTTGCCCACAAAACGATAAGAGCACACATTACTTTATCATTTCACACACAGCAGTTTAACTTAAGCAGCACAGCTCAACCCTCTTATATTTAATATATATATTTAAAAGTTATATTTAATTAATTTAGTTTGATTCATTCAGTTTAACATCGATTTCTATGGAGACTAAAACAAAACAGCTTCCAAACGGAAGTTAGAATCCATCATGGTGCTTAACGGTTATGCAGGAAAAAGGTGGATACAGTAAAACATGTCAGAATTCACAGTATTCACAAAACAGCAAAAAGTACCGAGATTACTTTATTTCCAGTGGGATTCTCGAGTGCACATCCAATGGATACTTTACTATCCCATGAGGCCATGGGAGAGGAGTTGTGAATGGCAGTGAAGCTTATGCTGGTAGGTCACATGACAATGACAACATGGTAGATATAGTGTGTCTGGATTACATTCATACTACACACATATAGAAAGTACCTTTTTAGTTTGAATTAATTATTTACTAACTCAATCAAACAAGACCGATACGATTGTTGAGGAATCCAATATATTGAATACTGACATCATTTACACTTCAACTTGATTCCTTCACATCTATGCAGCCGTCCATCTTTCCATCTATCCCTCTAATTTAGTTTAACAGCTCAACCTTTTACCCACTGCTGTCTTTTATACTACCCATGAACTTTCTTTTAATACCCTCTCATGCATGGAGTCATATTTCAGCTCTATATTCTGGAGAGTGTTTAATGAATTCCTAATGGCCTCTGATTTACATCATGGACTGCACAGTCTCCTATTCCTTTAATTTATCTTCCGCCACTCTTCTTGGAGAATGCTCATCATGCATTCATGGGTCATGACTGGGCTGCAATGCTTGATACTTACCTCCAAAGATGAGTCCTTCACAACACAGCCCTGGGCATGTCCGATCTCCCTGCCCATGATAGGAGCTCTCAGCCCGGGGTGCACCTGTAGGCCTGTCTGTTAACTGCATCCCTTGCAAGATTCAATTTAGGCCATTTGCATAAGATCTAGACATATAAGCTCAACCTAGCTTCTGTTTGGGTCCTTTAGTTGAAATCTAGTGTAATTTGCACGCCGGGGAAAAACAACTTCAGCTGGGATAAAAGGGCTGATAATTAATTATTCATGTGGTTATAAATGTAGGAGCACAGGCTAATGGCCAACGTGGCATTATATAATAAAATACTATAATTATGTTTTAAGAATATTTTATAGTCCATTATACATGCCAGAAACCGATGATGAATTTCAGAATGATTGCAGCACATGCATTTCTTTATTTCCGTCTGTCCTGGCTCTATATAATCATTGGGAAAAATGTACTTTACAAAACCGTAATTAGAATATAATTGTTTTTGGGTCTAGATGAGCAAAAGTGAATTAGAAATTGCTGAATCGCACACCAATTTATTAGTTTTCCTATTTTATAGTCTGCTCTTTTGACACAGCGACTCACGATACGCAGAGAATGTAATCTTGCGTGAAAATGACTATTAAGATTGTGTCAAAACAGTCATTTTTTCAGCCTCGCTTTCAGAAGATTGCAAGTTAATGCATCAGACTCGACAACAGTGAGCGGAGGGAAAAGACAGCGAAATGAACATGAGCTAAAATAGCACCCAGGGGAGACGTTCGTTCGCCTCTGTTCTGCTGCCACAGAAAACAAGGTACATTTACAAACTTGGCCGTTTCCAAAAAGAGTGGGAGGGGGAAGAGGAAGCTGCTTGAGATTCTGGAGGAGTCGCCCCTGCCATCACCTCCATCTTTCCGCCGCTCTCCTCCGCCTGGCCAACCTGTGCCTTAAACACAAAGAGCATTATGCATGAGCCCCAGAAGGTCTGTGAACATGCTCCATCCTGTCACCCCTCTGCCCAACCTTCACACAATGTCACAGCCGTCCCTTAAAAAAGATTTGTTACCCACCACCATTCTCATCATAATGAAGCAATTTACTTGGGTTACTCAGATTCTTGATTAAACTTTCTTGAAAAAAAAAAAAAAGTATTTACTGTATAATTAACAGTATTAGAATGAAACAGTACATAAAATATAAGACAATTTCCATTACATACATACATATATACACATATATATGTATATATATATATATATATATATATATATATATATATATTTATAAACGTGGTCTTACACTTTATTTTAAGGTTTCCTTGGTACAGTGTAATTACATATTCAAGAACCGAGTAGTATAACAAGATGTATTTACTATAGGGGTATAGTAAGGATTTAGGGTTTGCGTTATGTTATTATGCATAATTTACTGTTATTACCACTGTAAGAACATATAATATGTAACCAGGACACTAAAATAAACCCTGATACCATGTCTAAAAACCAAACATTTGGTTTGTTAGATTTGTTACAAACGTTAAAGGCAGCAACTTTTACTTGACAAAAATAGCTTTTATTTTTTCTGCTTTCAGTCTGTTATCAGTATTTATAGAGTGCAATCATCACAAGATCCACAATTTTATTCAATAACTGGCAAGCCTTCACATTTTTAATATATTCAGATACTTAACACTGCCATCTGAAATTCATCACTTAAAATTAAATAATCACACATTGGTATCTAAGCTAAAATACTTCATTTTAAGATTAAATCTAGAGGAAAAAATATCATCTTTTATATATGGGGCATTTGGTTTTGGAATAGTTTCCCTCTACCAAATTTGTCAATACTGAAACACAATAATACATAATTTAATAAAAAGATCTATTAAGATTTTGTTTACATCTACCTTGTAAATATATATATAATTTTAACATTATTTCAAGTGTAATTTATTGGATTTGAATTGAGATTATGAATCCAATCTTTCTTTGTAAAAGGCATAAAATTAATCACATATAATCACATATCACATATAGTTCACATATATAGTTAGGGATTCATTAGTTTGAATATACATTGAATATACATTGAATAACAACTTAGTTGATAATGTTTTGGTAGCAACCACATCACGTTTAATTCACATACTAAAACACTACAACATACTAAAATACTAAAAAATAAAAACTGTATGACTGTACTAAAATTTAACCTATTTCCCAAAAATAAAAGATTATGTGCTTAATTGCAGAAAAAAGTTGCTTGGCAGTGACGTTCCTTAAAGTTAAACACATTCACCTTAAAACGATGGAACATATCCTCTCATCATGTAGCTATGAGATGTAGGGACATGAGTATTTCCTGATCATAAATGTAGGGGTGTCGTTAAAATAAGTCTCTTTCGGTATAGTGACATGAAAATGTGGGGCACTATTTTTTATTTTTTTTTTAATAAAGTTTCATGATTTACAAATAACAAAAATATTTTTTTGAACTTAAAAAAAAATCAAAAGAGATATTTTTAAAAACAACAATGGAATAAAATGCTAAAATTATTTCAATATCATTTTCATAAGTTGAAATTTAAGGGTTCGGGACAGCCAACTCCCAATTAAAAGTACTCAATAAATAATGATTTTATATACACTAGTCAACATTTAAAGTGGATCAAAACCTTTCATCAAAGTTGCCCTAAAACCTAAAAATGCATTCTTGTCTTAGGACAACTTTGATGAAATTTTTTGATCCACTTCAAATGTTGACTACAATATATTAGGCTTACTTATATTTGAAAGATTATTGTGGGTTTCAAAATATAATAGAAGGATCTTAGAATTTCTTTTGAATTTTTTTTTTTTTTTTTGAGTTTTTGGTTGTGGGACAGCAGTTCCAAACAGCTGCCCCCACGAGTGCTGCTTTTCTCAAAACCACTGTGTCACTTTGAATTTAGAGAAGGGGGATCGCTTGTGGTGTGTGTTCGAACAAATATTGGTTTTGTGTCAAAAATCCACTTGAAAGTTGGATATGTTAATCTCATTCCTAATGGCCCTCTGAAAGATTTCTTAATATTCTCTCCTTAGCCCACTACAACAGAGCCTGTCTCCACAAGGTTAATTAGTTGCAGGTTCCCCAAGGGCCCATAAGTGATGAGAGCTTAAGATAGTGAAAGAGGTTCCTCGGCTCATAGCGACATAACAAGGTTAATGGGTCTCTCATATCTTTCATCCATGCCAATCTGCAATGCTGCCCACTTTGTCAGCATGCTGAGCCTGGGAACTCCATGCTATTATTTTCCAATGCCACACCAGCCATTAAGTTACTTTGAGATGCACGATCATAAATAATTAGGCTCTTTTGCTTGGTTCTCAAACACTAAAGCAGCAGGTTCTACTCTAAAGCGAGAGCCACATCTGTTTTTGAAACTGATGATTTTCTCAATGTGAAGTCTGTTCCTCAAGCAGCTGTTCCTCAACTAAGCAAGGTGAATTATATGCTCAGAACAAAGGAAACAAAAGATTATTCATTTGGGTCAGTGATGTGACGTTCGTTTCAAGTATACAAAAATAAAAGACAAAACTGCAATGACTTGAATACACCTATTCTATCTTACTATATTTCTGAAATAAAAATGTATATACCATAATGAAGAAAAAAGAAATAAAGAAAAAAGAAAACATTATTAGGTAGTTATTAGGTACTCACTCTTATAATGATTTGAGTGTCAAAATGAAAAGGTTTATTTTTTTGAGCAAAAATAATTTATTTACCAGTCATAAACTGTCATTCAGTGTAGTTCTTATAAAAAGCATATTTATAACCAGAATCTTTAGATAGCAAAAACATATTAATTGTAATTTAATACCTCCACCAATCTTTGACACTATCCTTTTAAACCATTAGTTTTAAAAATCACTTTTGTAAGTTTAATTTGATGCAGACACCAAAATGGGACATCTCTCCTTTGACATCTCATACATACACGCATACACACGCACGCACACACATTACAATTATAATATATAAAGTTTACATATTTTTATATAATTATATTTTTCAAATAACCTTAAAGCCGTTTCAGGTGATCTGGTCATTTTGGTAACAATTCCTTAATGTATACCATCGGTGGAGGTCACATGACATTGTGTCTCCCTGCATATGGCGATGTTCGATTTTATCTCTCTGTTTTTGATCTCACAAGTTGACTGCTTTTATATATCTTTACTGAGGTTTTCCTCAATCCTTCAAACATTACGGTCAAAGTATTATTTCTCTCTGCCCGAGGAGTACATGGATGAGAGTCATTATTCTAATCATAAAGCTAAGAACCTGAGGCATGAGTGGGAGTTTATAGCCCCACGTCATGTTTATTATGCATGTATACAACACAGGAGCCTTGAGTAAACAACATCCCCAGATACTCCTCTTTCTCTTTAAGATTCAGGATTAGTGTTTGAATTAAACCAAAGCTTCTGGGTGCTACAAAGAATCAAAGATGTTCATTCACTGTCATATGCTGATGTGCTACTGCTAAACAGGTAGTGAACTACTAACAGGTGAGGGTAAGATGGAAAGAGGAGTGGAGAAAGGGGCAGAATTTTAAAGTGTGACCTGTCACTTAAAGATAAAAGCAGGTAAGTGTGCAAGGCTTGAGCATGAGTTTCATATTGTTGGATCCCTCATATGCACTTCTAAGCCTTCTTTTGTGCTTGAATGCAGGGGAATGTACCAAGCCAGCAGGTGATTTGCTCTGTAGCAGCTTTGAAGTCTATGACTTTAATATTGTCTCAATGAATGAAATGATTGTGTTTACTGCAGCTACAAAGATGTTGATGTCATTCATTTGATTCAAACATCAATCAATTAAGATTTGAAAAGTGTGACAATGGCAACATAACTCATCCTTAAATATAAAAAGCCATTTAATTATAAGATCATTACCATTCAAAAGTTTGGGATAAGTAAGATTTTTTTATCATTATTATTTGAAAGAAATTATTACTTTTATTTAAAGAGGTTGCATTAAATTGATCAAATGTATCAGTAAAGACACTTTGTAATGTTACAAAAGATTTCCATTTCAAATAAACACCATTCACTGAAATTTTTATTCATCAAAGAATCCTAGTTACCATGGTTTTAATATTTAAAATAATTAGTTTTAATTATTTTTGTTGGCTACACTGTGACCCTTAAATAGAGTCTTTTAATGTCATCTAATGATTCTTGTTCTAAATATGCCTGACAAGCCTAAAAAGATTTTTTGATATATAAACTGTTACAATGAATGACATTTTAGTGGATATCTTGTGTAAATTACTGTAAAAATGTATGATACTGTAGTCATTTTACACTCTAAAAAATGCTGGGTTAAATACAACCCAGCGCTGTGTAAAATATGGACAAACCCAGCGATTGGGTTGTTTTCAACCAACAGTTGGGTTAAATGTTTAACCCATCCTTCTGGGCAGTAACCCAGCCGCTGGGTCAAAAAAAAAACCCATCACTGGGTTTGTCTATTTTTTAGAGTATATTTTTGCTCTGAAAAATAATATTAAACAGGACACCTTCTAATGTATGTTTAAAATGCTTGATGCTTGAAAACTCCTTTTCGTATTTGACCCATACTTTTTGTACACTCTAAAAAATGTTGTGTTGTTTCAACCCAGCTTTGGGTCAAATATGGACTAACCCACCTGTTGGGTTAAATTTTTACATTAAATTTTTAACCCAAAAATTGGGTTAGGCCAAATTTGACCCAAAGTTGGATTGAAACAACCCAGCAGTTTTTAGAGTATAGTCAAAAGGCTATGCTAGACTAAATGGATACAAGAAATTGGATGTTGAGCAGCACGTCTGAGTCACATCAACAAAAAGCAATATACCCATTCTGCACACTGTGCCTTTTGAATTCTCCTGTGGACATGTGTTTAGCAGCTCTGCCATGGTAAAGCTTGAATTTGTTTACATGGATTGGCAGGGCTATGATAGGGCTATGCAGCTGGTTGAACCGTCCGTGTTGAATATAAATGCACGCTTCTCTTGCATACGTGTACACTGCCATATTAAATCACATCTAGTGGCTGAACATGAGTTTAAAATCAATGCCCTGGTGGCAATGAGAGTGATTTAGTATGCACTTCTCAAAGATCTGGCACTGGAGATTAATGATGGTGTGACATCGTCAATGCATTCAACATCAGTGGCTCATATTCTTTTTGTCCTCTCGGAATGTACATCTCCTGTCACTCAGAGGCAGCGGTATGAAAGGCATTTTATCCATGCTTGGAATCTCAGATCAGTGTTGATCATGTCAACGAAACTGCTGATCAAAAT
The DNA here is from genome assembly GCF_018340385.1 of Cyprinus carpio. NCBI lineage: Eukaryota > Metazoa > Chordata > Actinopteri > Cypriniformes > Cyprinidae > Cyprinus > Cyprinus carpio. The sequence goes on from NC_056607.1 coordinate 18,810,801, forward strand.
GTCTGTTGGCAAAGGCCCCATTTAAACCTGCGTTTTCTGTGATCGGTCACTTGATCAGATTTAAAGTCAGGTGTGGAATGCAATACCCTTAACATTCTCTAAAGCAGCTCAGAACTGATTTTCAGTTTAGCGAATTGGTGCAGAATTTTAGACGCATATGATCTGTTTACGTCTCACTGACATTTGGGTTTATGGGTGGATTTGCAAGCTAAGAGTTTTCTAAAAATCTTTTATTTTTTTTATTTTTTGAGAAAACACAAAAGTTTTTGCAAGCAAATGCAAAGTTTTTATTAGGAAAACCAGACACTTTTGTGAGAGAAAGCAAAAGTTTTGTTAGTGAATGCAAAAGCAATGAAATATATATATTTTTTTATCTCATTTTTTTTTTTTTTTTTAATATCAAGTCTCTTCAATTTTTTTATGAGATTGGGCAGCATAAATGATTAATTTCTAAAGCACGGTGAATTCACGACACATTCAGTATGCCCATTATTAGATATTATTTTAGGTGCTCAGATTTTCAAACCAAGGATATGTTAATAAATCTTTCATATGCTCGATACACGTTTAAATCAATAAACGTTTACTCAATTTTTTAATGTTTGAAATGTTTAAAAAGTTCACATTTATTTTCAAATTAGTCTATCGCAGTTTGTCTTCATTTTGCCATTTATTTTATGCTGCGTAAAATGTATAGCATTTAAAATGGATTGCAATTAATATCATATTTTAAAAAAAGTACAATTTAAAAAAATCATGGTAACACTTTAGAATAGGGAACACATATTCATTATTAATTAAGAGATTTCCCTCATTAAACTACTAATTTGCTGCTTATTAATAGTTAGTTAGGTAGTTGTTAAGTTTAGGTATTGGTTTAAGGGATCTAGAATGTAGTCACACAGAATAAGGCATTGATATGTGCTTATAAGTACTAATAAACAGCCAAAATGCTAGTAATATGCATGCTATTAAGCAAGTGAGAATTGGACCTTAAAATGGTAATATTTTAACTACAGGCCCATATATTAACTGAATAATATCATACTACCGCATATTATAAGTGATGATATTAAATTACTAAAATTTATTTGTCATAGAATACTGAACAAATTTAAAGGACATCTCTCTCTCTCTAAAAACATGAAAATTAGCAATAGGATGGATTGGATTTTTCCCTCAGATAACAAGTTTATGCTTTCTAGGACTGAGCTGTTGACTCAGCAGTTACATGCACTCATTTGGTACTTTCCATCATATTTTGTTTTCACTGGTAAAAAGACAAGACTTTCTTACGACCCTCTAAAGCCACACAAACTGGAGATGAAATTGAATGTGAACTCAAGGCCATTTGCAGATTATAACTACATTTTATGTACTAACAGTACCTCAGAAATATTCACAGTCCTCAGTGCTCAGTGTGGTAATACTCTAAAAGAAAAATCGCCACGGCATTAAAAGGTACCACATCCCGCGCACAGATGGAGTGTGCCACCGCTTCCCATTCCTTTTAGTGGGAGACGTACTGCCAGCATAGTAAAATGAAATAGCCTTATTTGCATTGAGCTGGAGGAGAATAGCTTTTAAAGTGGGTTAGGGTGAAGGGGAGCAGAAAAGACTTCAGAACCGGTTTGAGAAGGAAAAAGAGAGAGACGGAGAGAGGTAAGAGGCTTAGCGTGCTTCAGGGCTTCAGTGTTTGGAGAACCAGACTGTGAAAGAAAGGGAAATTAGGCATCCCTCGCTCTTTCCCTCTTTCTTCTTTAGCTAATGAGGCCAATAGATCCTAGCTGTCCTAGAGTCACACTGATGTCCAGTGAGGGGGCCAGATGTTTTCGCTTTCACAGTGCGGATCCATAAAGCTACCTGCATGCAGGGGTTAAACACATTGATCATACAGAGAGGCAGCCTTGAGATCTAAAGCTCACGCAGGAAAGCTTCACGGCCTCCAACTGGGCTGCTTGTATAAGAAAGGATGGAACAGGCCCCACTGTCCTCAGGCAGGCATTGGCTTTGGATATCTGACGCTCTTAAGCCCAGCCGAGGAGACACTGAGAATAAATTAAAGCAGAATCTACTACTTATGAATGAATTCGCAAGCTCTAGCACCCTGCTCACAGCATTGAAAGCAATGGAGGTGTTATCACTGCAGTGCAACATCTGGGGTTTTTACATCTCGAGGGAAGCTGGGCATGAAGATTCTTGGATGGCTTTCAAAACATGAAAAAGACTGGAGAAATATTTGAAACAGGAACTGTGGTGCAATACCGCAGTCTAACAATGGCATGAGATCGGGAATGATAACCTGAAACGATAAATGGCATTTATGAGGTCCAACTGCTGTATTGGAAAAGTTTGCAGTCGAAACACTTTCAAATTTAAATACAAAATGCTTCTGTGGAAAATGTGACCGCAGCATAAATGTTTGAATAAGCGCCGCATATCAATGTGGTATGAGAAGCAAAAAGCTTTCGGTGTTCGGTGGGCTGAGGAGAATCCTCGTCCTTTATTAAACATCTAAGTTCAGGTCAGCTTCATTACCATAATACAGAGCTCTTATACCATGAAACAAACATCCTCCCTCAAAAAGACAGCTTGGTCAACAGATTGGGAATATTGTGCATAGTGTGCATGTTTTGTTTGTGTACGACGGCTGGATTTAAAAAAGGTGAGAGGTAAAAAATACACCTCACAATGAAAATATGGATCTCTTCCCATTAAAAACTAGCTGGAAAAGAATAGGCCAGCACACAAAAAAAAAAATAATAATAAAATAAAAAATAAAAAATCCAGGTAATTTGTGAAATAAATCAACCCAAGCTCATTGAAAAACGTGTCTATACCTGAATCTTTGAAAAAATACAAAACATACCCACTTACATATAATTCCCTGCGTGGAACACCAACAACTTTCATACCTTTTCACAAAAATGAACCTAAAATATAGACATTCTTTCATGGTTTTCTTGTTCAGTTCCAATTTAAAATGGTTTTAACATTTCTAAATTAATATATTTTAATTTTTGCATCCCATAACCAGCTGCATATGTACTGCTTTTCTGGTTTAGTAAACTTGCTCGGTAGCTCACCTGGTATAGTATGGCATTTGCGATGCGAAAAGCTTGTGCGACACTAAACCTTTCCCTAAACATAACAAATAGCATTAGCTAGATAAAGAAACATGAGATTTAAGCTCACTTGTACAAGTTTTGACTTCTTTTTTACCAGACTTCAAAAACTTGTACAAGTGAGCTAAAATCTCATGTTTCTTTATCTAGCTAACGCTATTTGTTATGTTTAGGGTAAGGTTTAGTGTAGGTGGTACGTTATTTTTAAATGTGATACTGAATTCACCTTTTGCGGCATTCACCGGACATTAAACTGCCATATTTACAACAACCAGCGTAATAAAATGTTGCAAGATTCACGTTAATCTGTTTTGAATAAAACTTTAGATAAAAACGCACTTTTAGCATCATTCTCTGGACATTTTAAAAGTGTGGGAAAACGTGCAAGAACCAGCGTGATCTGTTTGCAGAAATGTCGTTGCAGGCACGTTTTTCCAATAAGCTTGGGTTTAAATAAATATATAACAGAATAAAAAAGGCAATAGTGTGTCTTCTGCCATTGCAAAATGTCAATATGTGCTGATCTGCATGTTTTGGTTTGAATGCATTAAAGGGGCAGAGGCTTGTTTATGTGACCATATTGTGAAAAGAAAAAAAAAAAATGAGGGAAGGAGAGAGACGCTTGCATGTTCTCCAGGAGTGGTTCATCATCCTCTCTGAATAGGTTTCTGCTGACACACATCAGTTTGAAGCAAATGTCTCTCTGTCATAATCACAGCTTTTTATGATCATTTTGCCCTTCCTGCCCTTTCACAATGTCAGAGAGTAATGAGTGCTTTTAGAGAGTCGAGAAGAGAGAGAGAAAAGATAGATAGGTACTGTGTATGTGTGAGAGAGAATCAAACCTCCTCCCTCTGATCAATGCTAAAGAAACACGCCACCAAGTTTGGGAACCTGATATGCAGTCGATCCAACCCATCAAACATCATGGCATCCACAAAACCATCCTGCTTTTATGTTGATCTCCTTTATCTGCTGTATTGTTTGAAAGATCATTTGATTAGTGCTGACATGATGAAATCAGTGCTGACATGATTAAATAGTATGTAAATAACCTAAACACACAAAAAGACTGAATAGTATTCAAAGCTACTCAAAATAAATAAATAAACAACTGACAAAAGTATCTAGATTTTATCTTTATGTTTATAATAAATGAACAAAAACAAACCGAAAGAGCATACTTTTGGCAATAATATATGTAAAGCAAAATATATTTAATAGTTTTTTTATTTATTAATATAACTTATTCACTTTACAAAAAGCTCCATTATTCAACAGCTATTCAAATTTTCATCCATAAAAATAATAATCTACATTATCTAATTTATGCAGACTTTTGGCAATAACAGAAAAATGTATTTTGTCAGTAATTAGTAAACAGAAAAATATTGTTTTATTATTTTTAGAATTACTGACCGATTTTTATAGGCTGTCCTTTGATGGGAGGGGACGTATTTTATTATTGTAATACATTGTACTATATTACATACAATTTAATTTTTCAACAGCTATTCAAATACACTTCCATAACAACATTTACGTAAATTGTCGTATTTATGTAATCGTCTACATTTACGTAATTATCTGTATTTATATAATACTATATAATATTTTAAGAACGTTTGTAATATTTGACCTTTTGTCCCACCGGCTAGGGAGTGTAAACAGTCCAATCCTGTTCTTTGGTTCACTTACAGGTTTCTAAAGACTTGAGGCAACGCTCACTGTCACTCCTCACACACGTGTCAGCGCTACATGACTTACTTCCGGTTCAACATGGCGGCATCCATGGCATGTCAGGCGGCTGTGCGAGGACTCCGAGCAGCGAGCACTAAACAACTGCTTGGGAGCCGAAACCAGGTAACAGATCGCAGATCTCCGCGTTTCTCCTCCAGTGCGTGATGTGACCAGCAGAAGAGCGTAGTGCTGCGTGACGCAGCTGCTGTCTGTCTGCTTACAGCGCCTGATAATGATGATTTATTCTGCACATAGTTACAAATTCTCATTTAACATGACGTTGCTTGTTCATTTAACTAGCGATTTGAACAGATGCTAGAATGACACAGACGGTCTCTGCTCTGCTTTGCAGAATAATTAATTTACTGTTCAAACTGTAGATATACAAGGTGCTTGATACTGTAACTGACGTCAGCATATACATATGTTCATTAAACACATTGCATGATCTGCAAATGCGGTCTGATGATTTGCAGTTAATTAAGACAGATTCTTTTCGAAAGATTCTGTTTTAAAATTCTTAAATACCTTTTTTTCTAAAGGTTCTATTCTGAATTTTCTAGTCTGAAAATGCTGTTCTAAGGATTCTAATCAATAAGTACCAGAGTCTTATAAGATAGTTTAAACATTAGCTTGTGTGTTCTGCTATACGCTATATGTTTCCCGGAATACTGATTCGTAAAGGTGATACTTTTTAATAATGTTTGAGTGTTTTGAGAGCTTTTTTGCTCTTTTTTTTCATAAGGCTGGAAATGATCGTTTCACCTTCAGGTTTGTCCTCTATTCATTCAGTCAGTGAGCAATAGGCCAGAATCAGCCTTTGACCCGTCAGTGATGAAACTTTTTCTGCTGAGCTGGCCAATAGCAATTTGCTGTCAGTCTACAGCAAAGGTTTAAAGGTCATTTTTAATATTTATCTTAGGTATAGCAGATTTCCCTGCTGTCGTAATTCTTGTATTTTTGGGGGAATGTCTTGTGTTCCTCTTTTGGTCTTGCAACATGAAGAAATTTTTTGTTTCCTTATTTTGGGTGTAATTTGACATGTATACTGAAACATTCCTCTGCACATATAAACTGTAAACCAGGACAAAGTAGATCTACAGTGCGGTTTCAATGGAAATGCAGTCTTATGGAAAGTCAGAGGCTATATTTTGACATTATAGAACAAAACTCGGAGGAAAAGTTTCAAGTAGGTCATTGAATAGATCTGAGCTGCGCCTTCCATTCTGTTTTAATCCTGACTGTTATCCTAAATAGTTCAGTGGCTGTTGGCACATAAAACAAATGTGCTGGTTGTCAGAGGACAGAGGCTTGCCGTCTTTAAAGGAACAGTTCACCCAAAAAAGAAATTTGCTGAAAAGTTACCAACCTTCAGTCCATTCAAGATATAGAAGAGTTTGTTTCTACATCAAAGACTTTGAAACAACATATATACATATATATATATATAGATATAGATATAGATATAGATATAGATAGATAGATAGATAGATATTGTGACTTTTTTTTAGTGTTTTTATATCTCATTCTGATGCCACCCATTCACTTCAGGGGATCTATTGGTGAGCAAGTGATGTAATGCTACATTTCTACATATCTTCTTTGACAAAGAAACCAACTTGGACTGAGGGTACAATTTAAGCAAATTTTCACATTTGGGTGAACTATTTCTTTAAGAGTGGTTGTTTTTGTCCCATAACTACACTGGAATCAGTGGAATAAGGCAGGCCCAAATATAGTTTTCCTGTAAAGAGCTATTTTATAGAGCCCTGGAAATTTAGTTTATCCAAACCTCCATAAATTATCAGGTGTGTTGTAATGCGTTCATACTAAAATATCACCCACCTACAGGCATCTGATAATAACAGCAGCTGTAATTTAATAGCAAAATTCTGTTTACGCATTATTGGCTTCACAATAAACCCCTTTGAACACTACAGATGTCGCATCTGCTTCCTTCAGACATCAATTTTGTCTTAAAACAATTTTATTTTGAAATTGCTTCACACAAAAGGCACGGCATCTCATAAATCTTTACGCCGGTTTGTACACAGAACAAGGACTTTAAACATTGGACGTTCTGCCTAAAAAAAGCATCTTTCCAGTGACTTTAGTACGCACAGTCTGACCTGATTTTGCTACTTGATTCAGTCGATTTATTGATTCAGCTCCCACAACGCAGCATTGATGTCATCATGAAAGTCTGCTTTTCAGTTTAATTTCATTTTTAATTAAGTGACTAAATCATTAAAAACACCCATTTTCTAATATATGTTACTTTTTCGACCTTAATATTATTATTATGTCCCTGAGCTGGAGTTTCAAAGTTATATAGAAATGTTCTGTGCTGGAAAATGACATTGGATCAACACCAATTTAGTGTATAAGGCTTCACTTCATTACTCTGTGCAGTCCACTTTGCTGCCGTAAGATGTGGTTTAGTAGTGCATGCAGAGTGCTTAGCTAGCATATATTTTCATTTCTGTCGTATAATGAGATGCAACCCGCTGCAACAGGGCACAAGCCTCATCCATCTGAGCGAGGTCCTGCTCTAATGAGACAGTACATAGAGCCAAGTGCAGTTATAGTATTTTTAATGACATGACATATTTAAGTTTTGCTTGGTGTCAGAGAAAAGTGTAATTTTTATGGTAATAGACTTTAATGCATGGGTTTATATCAGCTATTTGTAAAGATGATAAGGACCTAGATTGTGTATGAGGGTCAGTGTTAAATTTTAAAAGCACTAATGTCAAGATTACAGACACTAATAAGATGCAGATTAGAGCAGCTTTCCATTTTTCTCTCAGTTTGGACTTCTCATGTTTGGACCAGATTCATGTTTCAGCATCTCCTTAGGGATCTGGCTGTCAGCCAGTTCCTGACAACGATCAACGAGCTGTTTTTATTAATCAGTGGCTGCATACTTTGACGTTTGCACTATAGTGCTGGGTAAAAATATCCATTTTCCGATTAATCGTGATCTTCGCTTTAGTGATCACAAAATCGATTGCTAAAATCCCAGGATCTGTTTTTTACTATGCCAGTGTTACTGCTTTTCAGTGTCAGCAAATATACAGTACAGTTTGCAAGCAGAATCGAATGTATTTACAAATAATTACAAGAAAATATGTCTCTCTTTTGAGGTTTGCTCACAGACAGCACACAATAACAAACAGCATAACTAGTGTAATCTAATTCATGAACTGGTGCTTTTTAGTGAATTAAATGCACACAGCTACTCTTTTGGGCTGGTCCTTTTAACAAATTGTTCAAAAAGACTGACAAACTGAGAAGATACTTTGAGTCTGTTAAATCCTTTACTTAATGGACTCAATGAATCAAGGTAAGACCCATTTAGAGCATTTTTGTACCTTTTTTGTACCCTGAAATGTTTTGTTCATGAATTTTGATTACACTAGATTATATAGTAATTTTATACTGTATAGTATTAACAAATAATAATCAAATAATACTTTTATACAATACATGCAATTGAGTCATTCCATGTCGACTCAACCAGATGTCCCTGGCTATAATTTTTGATTTAGCTAAACTTTTTTATTTATTTATTTATTTTTATTTGAAAGAATTACCTAAATGAAGAAGAAAGCCAAAAATAGCAAATTTCATTAATGTTTATTCACGGAGTAATCCACTGTTTTGTAGAAGGTGGTCAAAGTGACAATTTTTACCTGAGATTCAGAGCCAAAGTTTGCATGCCTGTCTGGAATTAAACCATTTAAGGCCTTAAAAATGAAGATTCCAAAAGAAAATTATATTAAGATAACTTTAATATTTCTTGAGTTACAGGCACGCATACTTTGGAAAAAGAATAATTATGACACTCAAAAAGGTATTTCCTATGCAATTGTCTTGATAGAGGGAAACAAGATACATTTTTAGTTTTAACATAATTTGTTCTTCAGACATTCCTCTTTTAAAAAAACAAAAAAAAATGTATAATCTGTATGCAATATGATCCACATTTGGTTTTTGATTGCTGAAAATGCGTACAAATGAACAATTCACTCCTGGAGCTCTACTGAAATTGCAATATCTCTGGAACTCAACCTTATAGGGCTTTACAAATGAAGCTGCCAAAAGGAAAGTTTGTTAAAACTCAACATCTAAAACTACATTAATACCTCCTGAGTTACAGCCATGCAAACTTTGCCTTTTCCCCTTTTTTGAATGGTCACCATTGATATTTAATGCAATAAAGATTTCTAAAGTCAACAGATTTTACTAACAGACTAAGTGTAAAAATAACATAATGATGCTGTTATCTTTGTGAAGTCAGTTTTCCACCTGTAGTTTGGCTCTGACATTTAATATTTTGGCCTTCATCACTATATATGTTTATATTTCTTCAGAAAAAAAAAAATATTACATATATACAACATAATCAAACATTTGAGCACAAAAAGTTTTTGGAATTTGGTTGTTTTGTTGGGGAATTTTTTGTTTTTTTTTTGATACTTTTCATTTGTCATCAAAGTAGACATGAAATATACCTAAATTATTCAGAATCTGGGCAACTAGTCAATCAGAATCAGATTGAATTGGGAAATGCGTATCAATACCCAGCCCTTATTCATCGCATAATGCACAAACTGCGCACTCAAGTCACCCCCCCACCCCCCCGAGCTGAGTGCCTGAGGTTTTACAGAATCTGTTATTTTGGACTTTTAGCACTGAGATAAGAGGCAGTGATTAGCCAGCTGCCAGTCCGCTGTAGTGGAGCTCAGGAGCCGTGTCTGGCAGGTATGTATCACGGCAATTCACTCCCATCTTTTATGACAGCTCGAAAATTAGAGATGGCTTGTCAATGACAATGCCCAAAAAAAGAGCGATGGATTTAAGACAGGCGATGGCCGATAACGCCAACGCCGCCTCAGAAATTCCTGTCTGGACCTAGAGATAATCCCAGAGCTGTTTTCCCCAGCACAACCCACGGCCGCATTTCCAAACTTAAGGGAACATTTGCAGCTGCGTTCGTTCTTTAGGGCGGTGAAAAATCTTTACGCAAAGATTGAAGACGTCAAAGCTAATTCGCCTCACAACGCTGCAGCAGCTTGAAAAGCTCGACTGGAGTGTCGAAACAGGACCAGGGGAGTCTGCTGGATGAGGCTGCGTGCTGAATATTTTAAACGAGGGGTGGGAGGGTGCGACTCCTCTGGTGCAAGAACTTCAAACAGCAGGCGTCTCTCCCATCTGTCCACAGCGAGAACACATTTACATTTCCTGGCCGCCAGGGATACAGTAGAGCAAGTTTGCTGTAACTGGATTTGAATATCGTTTCGCCAAGGTTAATAGCCATTTCTGTAGCTCACGAGGGCTGTTTAGGCTTTTTCAATAATTCAGGAAGGCGGCAATCATTTAGAGTTCTGTTGGCAGTCTTTTGAAGGAGAGGTGCCTCTTTTGAACGCTCCTGTGGGACTTGTATTCCCGGTTCATTTGGGATAAATTTTCTGTAATGATGATTGTGATGAGGCGGTATTTAGTGTTACAGCAAATTAAAAGTTGTTATAAAGTAACTGCTGTGCCAATGACAGTTGTGAAAAACTTTGAAACTATATCTATCTTGATATTTGGCATCCAAAGGCTTGTTGTTAAATGCTGAGGAGCATTTTAAACATTGCTTATTAAAGGAACAGTACACTAAATATTACAGTTCTGTCATAACTCTTATGTTGTTCCAAACTTGTATCGCTTTCTTCTTTCATTGAACACAAAAGGAGAAATTCTTAAACTGTGTGGGTCTCTCTAGTTTATGCAGTTACGATGAATTGTAACAAGGGAACTTTCAAGCTTCAAAAAAGGTCAACCAACCACCATAAAGGTATCTTAAAAGTATTATTGCGAATCCTGTTAGTCAAAACTGTGAATAATTCGAACCATTTTTATATACCAAATCAGCAGATGCACTGAAAAAAAAAAAAAGATTTTATGCAATTCTCCCATGAATGCTGCTGAGAGCAAATTTCATGATTTATCAGTAAATATTTTGTGGCACAAAACTGTGGCACATGATCCTTCAGAAATCATTTTAATATGCTGATTTGGTACTCAGATATTAACAATGTTTCTTCTTCTTCTTTTTCTTATTATTATTATTATCAGTGTTAAAAACATTTTTGCTGCGTAATATAAACCATATAAAGTTCAATGAATACCATCTATTTGAAACTGAATTTTAAAAAAATATTTTAAATGCCACTTTTGATCAATTTAATGTGTTCTTGCTACATAAAAGTATTTCTTTGCTTTACTTACTTAACCTTTCAAAGTTTTGGGGGATTATGATGTCCACAAAAATATTAAGCATTTATGTTATGTTTTATATATATATATAATTTTTTTTTAAAAGTATTTCTTTGCTTTACTTAATATATATATATATATATATATATATATATATATATTTATATATATATATAAATTTAACATAACTGGTGTTTTATATATATATATATATTTTATATATATATATAAATTTAACATAATATATCTATATATATATATATTTAATATAATACAAAAGAGCAAAGATTTAATATAATCTGTATTATTGATCAAATAATTACAGTCTTGGTGAGAGAGTTCTTTCAAAAGAAAAATTTTAACCAATAGTGTGCTTGTAGAGTCATATCAGCCACTTTTATAGAACATCTGCATCCTTTATGAAGCTGGAAATCTGCAGTTCTTTGAACGTTTACTAATTGCTTAGAAAGAGCATGTTCCAGAGATATTAAAATGGGTTTGGAACCAAAGTGAAGCTGGTAAATGAGTGAAATCTCTTTTTCTGAACTATTCAGTGTCTTCGCCCACTTCCATTTGTTCAGACTTGACCTCTCTCTTCTGAATGATGTTCCTTATTAACTATGCTAATTGCTAAATTCATATCTGCAGAGAGTTTCCTTCACCTTCAGCCCGTGTCTGTCTTTAGGAGATTAAGGCAAAAGCGTATCCCATGATGCAAATCTCTGCGATCTAAATCCTTTGGCATCCTCTGCTGACTCCCCATAACTCAACTCTGCTAACACACACACACACGTCACGGCCTAACGGAGCTCTCTCGTCAACATGTCAAAGTCTGCTGCTCATCCAGTGCCCACCTGACCTTGCTCAACGGAAGTCATAAGTTAAAATCAAACAACGAAAAAGAGCTGAGAGCATTCAGATGTCACAAATGACTTTATTTGGTTTTTCCTCCAGCACAAGCTAATTAACTCATTGCTTCGTTATCCAACATTGTGACTTCGAAGGAATATTAATGTTCCAAATTAAAATAGTTTCAACATTTGATCTCTAATTAGCTTGTGCAGATGCTAAAACTGTGTAAATACAACTTATTAAATCTTTAAATTATCTCTATAGTCTTACAGTAATGAGCCCTGAACTATCAATGGCACTTTATTAGCTCCATTGTTTTAACATTGGTATTGTATTATTCATGATAAATGGCAGCTATCATTTCTGAATAAAGTAAACCAATTAGTTACAATCAGGAATGGGGAAATGTGTTAATTTCTTAAATCAAAACGCCCCTCAAGGATTCCACAAGTTAATTAAATGTGAGGCCATTTGGAGGTGCTAATTAGGAAGAGTCATTTCAAAGGGTTTAGGGCAGAGCTTTGACTAGTAATGAGGGTTTTAACCACTGGAGACTGCTGGCCTGTGACTGCACTATGAAGGATCTGATACAGCTGACTGTAAACACCGTTTGTCGAAGCAGCGGATGCTGATAATTAGGGAAAGAATTAACATTTAACAGAGTAGGTGCGGGCGGTTTACTCTGTGACTAGAAATGTGTAACTTAAATTATGATATATTATTTCTACCAACTTATAGTTTTTTATTCCTTTTGTAACTTATTGTATATTTTATATTTTTCAGACTTCCTTTCTGTTTTTAAAGTTTCAAAGAATTAGTTGCTGATAATTAGGGAAAGAATTAACATAAAATGCAGCAGGTCCATGTGGATTGCTGTGTGACTAGAAATGTGTAAGAGATAGACAAACAGGTAGAGGTCATTTGAAGCATTTTAATGTACTGTATATGTACATTTGTTTTGTACAGGTTTCTCGTTCGTGTTATGAATAATTTTGAAACTTAAAATACAAGGTTCTATTCTGTTTTTAAAGTCACTTAATTATCATAAAATAGAATTGGGTTGAATTTTCAGAAAACAGTACTGATGTTTTAGCATTTTAGCATTATTATGTTATTTCGAATGACCTTTGTGTTTTTATATTTTCAGTTATTTATTATTTATTTTATTATGTGCTTTTATTTGTTTTCTTAGTTATTTTATATGCTTTTGAAATTATTATTAAAATAATTTTTATTAGTATTCAATAGCAACAGCACAGATATTTACTGTTCACTGATGTTTATCTTATATTTACACATTTATTTCTTCAGGAGTTTCCTTTACCCAGGGAAAAAGAGGGTTTGATATATTGGAATGGAAGATGGGAATACAGTAGGTTTTGAATTTAAATTTTGGGGTGATTATACAAACGATATATGCATTTTACACTTTTTGCATGGAAGTGTGTGAAAAATGATCTCTCTGGTTTAATGTTTTTTTTTTTTTTTTTTTTTTTTTTTATGCACAGTGAAACAGCATTGCCCTCTGAAAGACCTCAAGAAAAGCTCTCATAAGCATGTCCTCTGAAAATCTCCTTGTTTGAGCTTTTAAGCTCCTCTTCCTTCTCTCGGAAGAATTGGATTGGTCAATACAAATTTGTAAATACCCCCTCATGAATATGTAAATGTAAAACCCATTTTCCCTAGTGAGGACAGCAGTTGTGTTGCTTAATTTTCTTTTCATTTTGTCTTCCCGCAAGAACTCTTTTAGGAATCAATCCTTCATTGACTTAAGATTTCCATTCTCTCTGTCTGGCTAATGGAGCAGTCTAATGTACAAGTCATGCTAATGTTGTGGGCAGACAAATAGTGTACTAAATGTAGTCTCCATTGACTTGCCTGCACAGTCTGGGTCTTTGGCACATTGAGTAATTCTGTAATATTCGAATCAGTTTGTAAAATCCGTGAAAACCCCAGCAGATTTCATGTTTAACGGATGAGTGATTACATGTGACTCTCTCTTGTGGTTTTGTAAGGACGAATGTTGATTTATTTCCTCCTTGTTTTCTTTTGCATAGTGATTGTGTCTCATCCATCAGCTAGATGCTTAAACATGTCCTCCTGAGTTACTCTAACACTTCCCCTCTGCCTGGCAAGAAGCAATGAGATCGGATCTCAGCTGCTTGCTTTTAGTTTGTTGTGCTTTGATAATGGTGCATACGGTCAGGTAAAACTAATAATGTTAGTTAATGATGACATTAAATCAAAATGGATCATATTAACTGCTATAATCCATGTTCAGTCTTATTATGTTGATTCTGATTCATGAGTGCACGTTATTCTAAAGAAAGAAAAAAAACATTGTTTTTTTTATCAAACTAAACTAATCAACTTTTTCTACATCTGAAACGGTTTTACTTTTGATGTAATTAAGTCCATGCAGGTGGGGAAAATGAAATATTAATAGGGATGCAAAATATTGATTTTGCAGTGAATGGGTGCCATCAAATTGAGTCCAAACAGACAACATTAACATCAAGTTAACATCTTTTAAAGTGGAAAAACTGTTTGTAAGGTGTTTTAACTAACAATTTGTTTATCACAAACACACTGCATTTCACTTCACTAGATGTTAGCTGATGGAGTAGTGTTTTGGATTATTGTGATGTTTTTATCAGATGTTTAGATTCTTATTAGATTCTGACGGCACCCATTCACTGCAGAAGATCCATGGTGAGAAAGTGCTGTAATGCTACATTTCCCCAAATCTGTCCAACTCCTCTATATCTTAGATGGCTTGAGGGTGAGTGCTTTTCAGCAAATTTTCATTTTGTGGCTGATCTATTTCTTTAAAATTTGATTTTAGTTTTAGTGTTTTGCCCCAAATATATTTAGAATTTTAATTTTTGAATTTTTATATATTAGTTTTTTTGTTTTTTGGCAAATAAATTTTGAATTTTATTTATCAACTAGAAGTTTAATGTTTGGTAAATGCATCCTTAAATAATTTGGTGATTCACAATGTATCATAATTGTATATATACTGGTTATCTGTACCAGCCAAAATGTCTATATTGCTGCAATACGTCTCTTATCACAGCATACTTTTCATGATCCATTCAGATGCATAAAAGGCTCGTTCTAAATTTATTTTTCGCACTAAACATCTTGTTTAACTTGAAAATGTTACGTTATTGAAGTTAAATGTTGCAAATGTTGTTTGCAGTTGTTTGTCATTAACATATGGTGGCATTTCAAACTCACGGTTTTCTTTCATCTTTCTCCACATGCTACAGACACACCACGCAAACAATTCAAAATGCTATTTTTTCTTATCTGTCACAGTTAATGAGAAGCAGTGAAGGTATCAGAATAAGGTTATAAGAGCAATGACTGAGCCAGGAGTCTATTACATTCAAGAGCAGCAGACCTTCTCCAGCACCTTGGAGTGTTTTTTTCCCCCCGTTTGAAGTGTGTGCGTATTACCTTCATATATCCAGCTGGATTAGCATAGACCTCGTCATCACTGCAGTGCAGTGGCCCATTCTTTCCAGTGGAGTACTGCACTCTCAAATCTGAATGTAAGTTGATCTGTGATCCTCATGCACAAGGAAAACACACCAAGACGAATGTAATTTCAACACACTTTTCACTAGGTGTTAATAAAAATAAAAAAAATGCAGCAAAATAATGTCAAATCTATGATTGCATAACATACACTTCATTACTTTTATCAAATAAATGATGCAGATAAGCCTCTACAACTTTAACTCTATGCCTGACTTTCTAAAGTTGATGTGGGGGCCTTACAGAGCATCTGTTGTCTTGTGGAATTTGATGCAACTGCTGCCACAGCTTTTCTTCGTCCTTTCACCTTTGTGAGAGAACAACAATAAGTCAAGATCTGCTGTGGGCCACCATGTCCTTAAGAGACATCTGGCCTCCCAGAGGATCTAGAGAAGCTGTTTCTTTCAATGCTAATAAAGGATACAAACTTGAAAAAAAAGCAAATGTTTCTGTTTAGGTCAAGTGAGAATAAGGTTGTTTTAGGATTGTGTGGTTAGTTAGCTCAGATGTTCTCCAAGAAGTGTGGCCTACTGGATAAAGTTGAATTGATGCATGGTGAGCAGATGATAACATTGTTGGACTGTTTTGAGTAGTTGAACAGTTTTAATCCAGAATGACTTGTGAGAGGAAATAGAGAATTAAATTTTTATGCCATTCTTTGACATTTAACAATTACTGCACAATGTCACGGTTGTCGCTTCTAGCTCGCCAAAAGTTAAACTCTAACCAAAAGTCAAGACTGTTTTGTAATAGAGTTTCATTCTGTGAATTTGAAAATATTGACTTGACTATTCATGGAAGAAGTTCAGAAATGGGGGATTTGTTGGTTTCCTGTGACTTTATCCACCTTGTTTTTCGTGTAAGAGCGGGCACGGACATTTGTAAATTTAGGCTAATGTGTCTGGCTTCCGGTGTCATCCACTTCCAGCTATTTTTGGCTGTACAAAACAGCTCATTTTGCTGCTTGATATTGCAAACTGGTGTGTCTTACCATATTGTTTTAATGTATTATCTTAATTATGAACACACTGGTTTGTGCAAACAGTTTTACAGTTTACTGCACTTAGTGCACTTTGATATTCCCCTCGCTATTTATCTACAGTGGCTAAAAAAACAGAAGTCTCGCACATTCACAGAAAACGGCTTACTTCCACGTTGAAAAATAAAGTGGATAAGGGTATATATTATTTGGATTTTGCTGTCAATTGATGTTTAAACATTTTGAATATCTCATAAAAAGCTCACATTATAATATGGAAGCCTATTTCCACTACATAAGAAATAAATTATTGCTGATTTACATAAAAAGTCATAATTATGACATGAAATGAGATGAGAAAAAAACAATCAATCATGAGATTCAAAAGTCAAGATCTATGATATAAAAACAATTATGGTAAGCCATAATTAGGTTTAGACAAGTCATAATAATGTCATAAAAAGTCTATTTTATGACTTTTTATCTATATTTTGACTGTCATAATTTCATTATGAATTTTTATTTCAGTTTCAACTATTTGTCTCATGATTTCGACATTTAATGTTACATCATTACTATTTGCCAAGTAATTTTATTTTTTTTATGCATCCATAGACATTATTTTTGAGTATCCACAATTTTTGTTCTTTACTCCTTTACTTACTTATTTACTATTATTTGTTTGTTTATTAGTTTTTTTTTATGTGAATACATCAGTGCATCTATTTCATTTAACTCTGTTTGTATGTATATGCAGGTTTTTTGAGCTTTCAACTGCATGTGTGTTTGTGGGTGTAGAAAGCTGTGCGTTTGTGTATGTGTGTGTGTGTTGGTATTTAACTGGTGGTGTCTCCAGAGTGCTGATGAAGATAATTACTGTTGAGTCTCAGGGGAGATCAGACACCTGCCGTCCCCCTCTTACCAGCACTCGCGCCCCTGACGCCCACCTCCCTCTTCGGTTGCACCTCAACCTCTCTTTGCCCTTGAGTGAACTAATAACCTGTACAGCTACAAAGTGGGCTCCTGCTAAATTTAGCGAGAAGGGGGAAAAGAAAACAATTACCGCTAACATTTGCAAAGAGGTTGCCATGGAGCTCTTTTAGCACTTTCACAGTCCGGTTAATCAAGCGGAGCCAGAACCGGGAATGCCAATAACACCTGACAGACAGAAACACAAAAATATAACTGTTAGGCAAATATCATCACCTCAGATCAAGACTTTTATGTTGATATTTTTAAACGTATATTTCTCTTATTCGACTCCAGATTTAGAGGTTTATACACCTGACACCTGTTATCTGACGCTGGTTTGCTTTCCTGGTCTTTGGATGACACAGGGTTGTATATTTGAGGATGGTTTAGGAGAAGACTTTTGGTGGTTGCTCTTTTTTTTATGCCTGATTAGAAAATTCTATAAATTTGTGGCCACTTTAAATGCTTGGGCTTTTTAAAGTCAGGTGGATTTTGATTTGCTGTCTATGTTTTTATTGTTTATCAGTCGGGATGTAACGATTTACTCAACTCACGATTCGATACGATTCACGATTTTGATTTCATGAGTCGATGTCCTTTTATTATTGTTTGGACAAAATGCTGCACATTTCTTTGTGAAATTGAAATATACTAATATAGCACTTGCATATTTTTGCTCTTATGTTGGTTTTGATTGCTTCTATTGTCCTCATTTGTAAGTCGCTTTAGGTAAAAGCATCTGCTAAATGGCAAAATTTATAATGTAAATGTAAATAACAAAATTTAATTGAAATTTTAAAACAAGCCCCAAAATAAGTAACACAAATAAAATAAATCTCATCATATAAACAAAATAAGGCTTTGTCTGTGCTCTTGGCATTTAAAATTAGAGGCAACCACTGCATTCTAATCATGATCCAAACAAAGATGCTGCATACATTTTTAATCTAAATTAGATTGTATAATTTCAAAATTTGAAGCAAAAACAGAATTGTTTGACTACAGTTTTGTGAAACTATGTATAAAAAATATCTGCATGAAACAGTGGACGAGCTGAATGAGACGCAGATTCACTCTCTGACAGCAGGTAGAGCTTAAAGTGTTTCCTTGGTTTCCGCTGTATACAAAGCAGCACTGCACTTATGAACTTTAATATGCATTACACAGAGGCAAGATGAAAAGAAAAAATACCATCTAAATTTTTGTAAAGACAGTAAGTTCCCCTGAGACCCCTAAATGAATCGCGATTTGTTTAGCATCTCAACCGATTTGAATCGTCACATATTTGAATCTATTTTCTACCGGCTCGCGATTATTCATTATTTTATTTACTTATTTTGACATAACAAAGTGTTTAAATTTTAGTGTGTGAGTTGTTTACTTAATTAGTCTTCTCACTAATGCTATTATATTGTTCATTCAGACTGATTTGTTTACGCAAAACACGCATGACACGAGGCGGGAAACAGCTTGGTTTATTAGCTTAGCATAATGCTAAAACGTTACATGCTTCGGATTTAATTAACAAACACTTTTTAATTGAAGGCAAAGTATTGTTAATTCAGTTTTACTTTTGTTCACCACAAGTTATTTGTGTTTCCCATCACACGTTTTCCATTTCTTCTGAAAGAACAATCCACCCTTCTAGGATCGTCTCGCTCTTCGTCTCGCATATCTCTTTATTAATATTTGTTTTGGGAAATTTATTCATGTAAAGCACACTTTATGTTTATTGCTGATGCACTGAAGCATTATCTGTTGAGAAAACAGCACTTATTTCCCATATGAATTAATAAAAAGCTGTGAACCTTGAGCCCATTGTGCCCAAGACAGTCAGAAAATAAACCCTCCTATGTGAAATCTAAATAAAAACCTTCAGCTGTGTGGCTGACTGAAGGTAAATGTTGCTCTGGAGTCTGTTCATGCACACATGTTGTGTATGCTATGCAGAGAATCAGAACTTTTAAGGTTATCGCCAACTTTGTGTTTTATCATAAATGTGACATATATATAAAAAAGTACTAAAACACATGGTATGCTTAGTTTGATGTGTGAGGCAGCTTTATTAGCCAGTGTTCTTCCGCTGAACCTTTCATAAGTAGCTATGATAACAACAGCTAGCTTGTACAACAGGGAGCTGTTTCCAGTATTAAGTATGACAGTATCCACTCCCACACAAAGGTAAAAATATACGTTGAATGCTACACCACGGCCATTAGGAATGACCCTCAGAGGGCTCAGCAGATGCCAACCATGAAAATAATACCTTTCTGTGTTTAATAGCTGACAATGGTATTATTGTGTCCTCTTAGGTGTTATGCTGATTGTTGATACATTGTATATTTATATATAGCACCTAAGCATACTGAAGTACACTAGATCATTGTTTTAGATAATAAATTCAATAATTGTTTTTCATTGTTAATATTAATATATTTAAATTATATGTAATATGTGAGATATAATAAAGTAAGGCAATTTACAAGGTCATGTAGCGCAACATAAACAATATACATAAAAAGAATCATACAAAAATTGATGCTGGTTGCTTCTGGTCTCTGGTTCTGTTCCAAATGGCACACTTCATGTGGACTTGACATCTTGTGCACTTTGCTCACACACATTTGTTAAATCCACAAGATGATGGCGTTTCCATATTGGCATTTTAGACTCAAAAGTGTGCTCTTAAGTGTCACCTGTGGACTTCACGGACTTGGGTGAGCAAAGGCCACATGGACTGTACTTTTCCAAGCTAGGCAATTCTGAGTGTACACATTTCTAGACAGAAGTGATTAGTTGGAAATTGGTTCCACATTATCCTTATAACCCAAAGTCTATTACAGATGTCATATTCTGAGCTGAGTGAGAAAGTGAACAATTATTGCACAATGCATACAATGTCAGGAAATTGTTATTGCAATATTAAAGTTTTGGCTAAATTTACCAACCGAATCCTTTCGTGATCTGTTTTCTCTTATGAGAAATGTGCTGTGAGCACCAAATTCAATGATATGATGAATCATATTTTATTTAGTTCTCTGTAGCCAAGCACAGTCAAAGCACACTGTGATGTATAGTAGTGAAATGATGAAATGCAGGCGTTGAGAAGAACATTGCAGAGAATGAGAGTAGTGCATCATCTGACTCTTATCGAAGAGCAAGTAATTAAGTTAGTGAGAGGATTGGAGACATACAAACTTTTCTTTGTTGTACTTTCTGTTTCTGGCTCTCTGGTTCTGTTCATAATGGCACACTTTATGTGGACTTGAGGTCTTGTGCTCTTTGCTCACACACATTTGTGAAATCCACAAGACATGAAGTGTCCAAATTGTCATTGTAGACTTGTACTTCTCCATGGTGGCAATTCTGAGTGTAGAAGTTTGTAGAATGCACTGCTAAAAGTGTACACTGCAACTGTGTGCACTTTTAAGTGTATATTTTGGCACTGTGAACATTTTGTGTCTTCAATTCCACTTCAGTAGTATTGAATTTTGAGTGTATACTTCTACACTGTACACATCTTGTAACCTGTAATCGAGTGCGTTTCAGAGTAACAAGTTTTGTGGAATTCCCTTTTTTATGTATATATGTATTTCATAGTTTGTCACTATACTGGGCACTTCAGTTCTGCATCAAATGCCCCTCATAATGTGTGCACTTCGGTAGTATGCACTTCTGAGTATACACTTGCACAGTGCTCTTCCACAGCCTGCCAACTTTGGTGGCCGCACTCATTATTCTCCATGGAGACACGTAGACGCTCAATTAGCTGAAGCCATAGAGAGTTGTTCAAAAGCATGACTTAATAAGGTGCTTAACTTCATTTAGCACTGTGCTGCTCTGATAACTTGTTTCACTCTCATTCTATAGTGGTGAATAATGGGAAAATGTCTATTTAATGAATGTCTTATGGGTTGTTAACTATCACATTCAATGCTCATCAAAGGACGTGATCATGAATTTGTGTGAATATTAACCTAGTGCTGAGCTGCAACGATTTGAATCTTAGCCTGAATGCAAGGCAAGACATGAATGGTCTTGAAACCACTTTATTACAGTTGATGTCTGTTGTGAAATGACTTCACAGAGCTGCCTGAAAAAATGAATCCAACTCGTGTATTCATGGTAGGTACGACTGAACAGTATGACGGCATATCACACAGTCATGACAGTAGAGATGCGTCAATGTGGCAGTTGAAATGTGGTCTAGTCTCTGAACTGTCACATACATAATGATATATGATATATTTCTTCTAATTAAAGTTACAAAAGTGATTTAGTCAAGAGATTTTCTCTCTTTTGTTGTTGATTAACATGAACGACAGACAGCTGGGATATTAGACTGCGGTCACATTAAGAGTGTCCCAGATCCAGTATACTGTTACAAGTTTTCTTTCTCAGCTGTTTGCTTTCCCTTAAGACCTAAATTACTGTGTTTACAAGGAAAATGGCAAAAATGGGCATTTTGACACATGCAAATGTGTGTATTTAACCGTTCAAGGCCTATGAAGCTGCAAAAATTACTCCTGCACTCTATGAGCACCGTCTTCGTGTGTGGGCATATAGCGAAACGAGATCTCTTTCACTGCTGATTGTGTTTTAGTGGCTTAAAATCACTTGTTTTTATACCGCAGTGCTTAAAAACGTGTGCAAAAGATATGTTTTCATGACCACGTAGCACAGCAACGTTACGTGAGCATGTAACCGTGATAAAGACCATAGTCCAAAATCTCTACCGGTTGACAGATTGACTAATATACACAGTTATGCAATATTTTTAAAAGCTTTTCTCTGTTGAACCTTCATACATTTGTTTCCAGGCTCCAGACTGGACCAGGCATGAGAAAGGTTCATATCATATATTTTATTCACAACATTTATTAAAGGGGACATCATTATTTTGTGTATTTGGTATAATAGAATATGTTGACATGCTTCAGTGTTCAAAAAACACATTATTTTTCAAATATTGTACATTATTGTAGGTCCTCAATGCCCCGCCTCTCTCAAATGCGTCGTTTTCTACGAAGTCCCTCCTTCCGACAAGAGCAGTCTGCTCTGATTGGCCAACTGACCCAGTGCATTGTGATTGGCCGATCCTCGCAAGCACTCAGCGAAAATCTTTCAATAATCACGAGCTTCATCTTTCAAAATAAATGTAAAGACAGTTAATAATGTCCTTAGTTTTACCATCAGTTCAAGCCCGAAAGGGGAACAGAGTCACGTGACAGACACAGTCATGAAGCTCGTATGTGTTTGCAGTACACAAGCCACGGACAGTTAAGACTACTGACTCCACTGTTTGACCATCTCTCTCTCTCTCACTCTCTCTCACACACACACACACACACACACACACACAATGCACAGGTACTATTGGCAAAACTCGCATTTGAATATTCAATAGCAAATACTTAAACTAATAACAAAACATACTTACAGTAGCTGCTTCAGAGGCAGAGTCGTAGCAAAGTCAGAATCACCTCCTATCCTTGGTTCACAAAACGGTCGTTCATTAAATGCGTTGCTGTTCTGTTGTAAGAAATCTTAAAAATTCCTAAATGCATCTACTTTCTGAAGGCCAAATAAAGTGCTTTTGCTTTCGCCTAGATACACACAGCATCTCCCTGACATGGCTGCTTCAACACTAACTGCGGTTACTGAAACCCAGCCTTCTTTCTTTGTATGAACATTTGGGTGGCATTACGCAAATATTTCCACATATTGACGTAGATATGTGGGGTGTGTTTGAATGAGCTGTTTTAGAGGGGTGTGGCAGACTCTTAACTTTGATAAAGAATATCTCTTTGGATTTGAGACTTTAGTCTTTGCAACTTTAAAGATCTTCTTTATGCACCAAGAGCTTGTAACACTCCAAAGAGAAAGGAAAAATTGAAATCGCATCGTATGACCCCTTTAAGTAAACCATATTGTTTATGTCTTTGTGTTTTTAGTTAGCGAGGGTAAGTCCCAGAAGATGGCTGAACCTGCAGGAGTACCAGAGCAAGAAGCTGATGCAGGACAGCGGCGTGACAGTCCAGCGCTTCTTTGTGGCTGACACTGCCTCTGAAGCCCTGGAGGCTGCCAAGAGACTCAGTAAGTGTCCTTCTCATTTTAAACTGCTCGCTGTGAAGTGTTTAAACACAGTGCCACTTTTTTGAAGTCTCTCTAATAGCTTTAAGAGTCGACAATGTGCTTACATGAATAACACTTCATTGATAACATGCTGATGAGGTGATGTTTAGTTGTTAACTCGATTGGTGCTTGTATGCTGAGATTTGGCCTCCCACGCAGCAAGCTGGGCCATGAGGGATAGAACTAGCCAATGAGAACGAAGCACACAAATCGCATTGATGTTTTTGCTTTTATTCTGGTGGACATGCCCTCAAGGGTCAACAGGACTGAAGATCATCTCTTATTTCTTCTGCTTCTCTTATGTTTACATGGGTTGTTGCTCCTTCACTGTTTTTATCCATGCTGGCTCATTCTTATTTTCTTTCATGCCTTTTTATTTATTTCCAAGCATGTGAGCTTCTGTTTCTGAGACAAGCACCTTTTATATGTGGCATTTCCGAAATCCAAATTAACCGGGCTAAATCCAGGAGGTGGACAAATGTCTGTAAGTGCCAGTTTTCAAACCTCATTCGGTTTCATGTGTGTTAGAGACTATGGATGCTTTCCAGAGGCTCACAGCTGTAATCTTCTTCTTATCTTACTCTACAGAACAGGCTTTAGCGTTCCATTTCAAGGTCTTCCGCCCTTACTGTATGTGACTAAATATTTACTTTCAAATGTGGCTTGTTGTTCATATGAGTTTGATTCTGCAGTCCAGGTGCTTTCAGGTCAAATGTTGAGGGTGAGACATCTTTTTTCATAACTCAATTTGGAACATATTTGGGATGGCATTTCCAGTCCAACACATTGAGTGTTTCAGCCTGGTTCCTGTGGGATAGGGCAGGGCCCGGGCCCGGGCGACATGTACTGTACGAGGCGACCAAGCGAGACGTGAAGGATTTCTGTGACTGCGATAGTGCAGTGAGCTGTTCCCTAGTGCAGAGATGCCACCCCACAGTTGGGCCCACTTACCCATGCGGCAATTCAGCTGACAGCTCAATTCGAGTTCTGCGGTTTGCTGCTCCTCAACCACAGCAAACAATGCTTTTAAAGAAGCAATGTTATTAGCTTTATTTTTATTTATTTTTTTAGTTATTTGCAGTACGCTAAAGTGTTAAAAAA